>NC_052156.1:84821186-85027615 GCF_902713615.1 Scyliorhinus canicula
CCCCCCACCCCCACCCCCACCCCCACCCCCACCCCCACCCCCACCCCCACCCCCTCCGACCGGAACACAATGGTCACATTTGGTGAATGCACTTTGTCTGGAAATGACAGGCAGCTTGACCTTGCAGGTAACAGGCTTCTTGCAGGAAATCTCTGTTTTGCGATCAACAGCTGAACATCCCGAAATTCACAGTTCTCTGTTATGGGAGAGGTGTTTTCAGAACCCCAAAATGTATCATGAAGTTCAATCAACCCCACCTTTAATGGATTGTTGCTTTTGAAGCACACGGCTTGTTCCCCATAGTATTACAATTATGGACACTTGGTTTTTAAAACAAAACAATGTTTATTCCATGAACTCAAATTAACCTTTTAAATAAACATTGGATCTTACTTCAAAGATAACCCCGAAAATAATACAACACTACCCAATCCTGCAAACTGTTCCTTTACACATCCAAAAGACTTAACAAACCTTCAAAAACAGACATGAGGTTACATTCAATATATTTATAGTCTTTGGATTTGCAGACATCAACAGACCAGCTCGGTGTTTCTTCCTGCAGTTCTCAGCAAAACACAGAGACTCCCAGGTGCGCTCTCAAACTGAAACTAAAAGCCCAGAACTAACCTCAAAATGGCTGAACTCGGCTCCACCCACTCTCTGATATCACTATTTTCTTAAAGGTACATTACATAAATGTCTATTTCTTAAAGGTACTTGCGTTACACCTCTTTTGAGTTGGTTAATGTGAACTTTGCATTTACGGGGTCAGTTTAGCACAGAGCTAAATAGCTGGCTTTTAAAGCAGACCAAGGCAGGCCAGCAGCGCGGGTTCAATTCCCGTACCAGCCTCCCCGAACAGGCGCCGGAATGTTGCGACTAGGGGCTTTTCACAGTAACTTCATTTGAAGCCTACTCGTGACAATAAGCAATTTTTCATTTCATTTTTATTTATTTTTTCATTTATCAAACTGGAGCCCAATGTTCCAAGTAGCTGGTTAAAGGGACAGTTATTCTCTGTAAATATTGAAGTGCCTTAAGTATCTTGATTTTGGCAGGTCCTAATTGCTACGTCCTAGATTGTTTATGGAATGCACTGTCTTGAAAGGTAGCGGAAGCAAATTCAATAATGACTTTTAAAAGAATTGGCTGAGGCGGCACGGCGGCTGTGGTTAGCACTGTTGCCTCACGGCACTGAGGTTCGATCCCGGCCCTGGGGTCACCATCCGTGTGGAGTTTCCACATTCTCCCCATGTCTGCATTGGTCTCACCTCCACAAAGATGTGCAGGATAGGTGGATTGGCCAGACTGAGTTGCCTCTTAATTGGAAAGATTTAAAAAAATTAGCTAAATACTTAATGGTAAAAATAAATTATTACAGAGTTACGGGGAAAGAGCGGGGGAATGAGACTAAGTGCATAGCTTCATGAGCCAGCACAAGCATGATGGGCTGAATGGCCTCCTGTGCTATGAGTTGCCATTGTTTGAATGGTGTCCCGTCTTCACTACAACTATTAATTTTCCAAGAATTATATCACTGAGTTAGCTCCCTAATCAAGAACATTAAACCATTTCAAAAGTTGGCAAAGAATATTTTGTGTGTTGAGTATATATATTTGTAATGAAGAGAATTATCATTTGGCAGGAAGAGACAGATGTTTGTCAGAATTCTTGGCGGTGTTGTGTAAAGAGCTGGTTTTAAACTGGTTCACTGAGTTTTAAATTGAATAGTGCAGATTAGTCACACCTTTCACGTTATTCCCTTTCATATATTTTTATATTTCACCTATTTCAGCATCAAGCAAAGTTTACGTCAGTTTTGAGCCTTAATTGTCGCAATATATTCATACACATGATTTTCATTTATAAAGCACCAAGATATCCAACGAAAAAACAACAAGCATCTCCCCCTGTCTGCATGGGTTTCACCCCCACAACCCAAAAGATGTGCAGGTTAAATTGATTGGTCCTTAATTGAAAAAAAATAATTGGGCACTCTAAATTCATAAGAAAAACAGCAAGCCCAACAATCTGCAATGAGATAAATTACTGGATAACCATTTTAAGTGATGTTGAAGAGCTCTCCTGTCCTTTGAATACTAAACTGGGATCTTTTACAACCACTTGGGCTGACCACTTGGTCTATCAACTCCTCTGAAAGACTGCACTTCTGACAGTGCTGCACATCCATAGTGCTAGACAGGATTGAGATTTCAATCCTCAACCTCTGACTGAGGTGAGAGTACCTTCTTTCATAAATCCGCAAAGAATCGCAGCTGAACATTTTTCTTTAAATAGTCAACCATTTCCTGTTGGTTTAATCTGACTTTGCTAACCTATTTCTTCGAGACAGGAGCTGGGGTTCAAATAGCTTCCAATCTAAAGAAATGCTCCTGAATAACACTGCTTCACCTCTACTTGACCTCTAGATCTGACAAGGCTGGTCTTAAAGGAGCAGGCTGCTGACACACACACACACCCCACTCCATTTTAGCAGCTGAAGGCCGGCACTTTGTTGGAGATATCTGATTAGCAATGTAGCAAGTGATCAGATTCTTGCAGAAAGCTGCCTGCTTCTGTTGGTGCTCAGCTGACTTAAAGAAATAACATTGCTGCCTGATGGCTCGGCGAGTAAATGCATCGTGGATGAAGTGCTATATACAGTTTTGCATTCGGCAGGAAGGATTTTGAGGCAACAGAAAAGAGGCAATCCAGCTTCACGTGGATATGGGGAACTACAAGTACGAAGGAAGATTTGAAAAAGTGCAAGCTGTTTCTATTGATGCCGGTGGCATAATTTCTTACAGATGTGTAACAATAAACACCAGTTTAATCCCTGATCTGTGCTGCAACACCTGCCAGAGTTCTGCTCCTGGGTGAGGTCCAGGGGAGGGTGGGCATGAGGACACAGTCCTGCTCATGTGCGAGTTGCTAACCAAAGCCACTGTCTCGTAGAGGCTGGTTTCTGCTGTCATAGTTTCCATCAACGTAAAATGCCTTCCACATTGGCTTGGAATGATGCTCATGGCATCAAACCACACTGGGGAATGTGCTAAGATTGAGGAAGGCAATTAGCTTTTTTTTTGAATGAAGGGTGTCCTTCTGAGCTGATGTGACACTTCCGAAAGGCAGGAGAGAGCTGAAAAATATATTGGAGCATTTGTGGGTGAGAGAAGCGAGGCGAATATCTCTTGATTTTCAGAAAGTACCTGGTAAGACTCGTCAGGAGACCCAGCGACAACAGCAGAAGCCCTTGGGATCCAGGTAGAAGCTGTAAAATGCATTATTAATTACCCACTGAATAGTGGGAGTTTATATACTAATAGCTCTAATTGTTTGTTGAGATCAGGAGGAGCCTCCTGGGGGTTTCAGTCCAGGGACCCCTTCTATTTGTATTAATCTTCATATCAGGTATTCCGTTTGAAAATATTGAGTAGTGTGCATACACAGGGATAGGCAATTATGTGGGAAAGTGAGTTGCAATAATTCAAAGACCTTACAGACACTTTGTGTCTGACTTGAAGCAGCTGGAAAATATTTTGTGTTGCTGCACAGAAGGTGTATTCTGGCACTAATAGAGACTCATGATCTTTGACTGGGAGGTGCTTGCGTCTATTGATGCTATTTGTATATTCAAGCACAAATGGAACTTTAACCAAAATGAATTGTATTAGAGCGTGAATAACCATTAATGCCCTTTAATACGGTGTGATATATCTAGATCATCACTTCAAATTGTTGCTCCTCCTTCCATTAGCAACCAGTGCCTCACTCGCATGCTGCCCACAGTCAGAATTATTTTTCTTGGTTCAAGTGATGATTTGTGTGGATGTTTCACTATTGGACTGTTAATTGTCAAATGACATAGATGTTGTGGAATGGCGTGCATCAAGAAAATGTTCCTGTTGATCAAGTAAGCACCTGTACCACTCCATAGCTGCCACAGAAATCATAATGTGGAGGTCTACAAATAGATCTGAGCAGTTCAATGCAAGGGGATAATGTCAGCATATTGTGAAAGAGTGTTGTACAATGTCTCATCTGCCAGGTTGCAGTCCTACTCCCATAGATTGGCTAATGTTCGACTGATGGTTCTGATGAAAATAATTTGAGCAAGAAATAACCAACGATAGAAAATGAATGGAGAATTTGAATGCTGAGCCATAAAAAGGATAAGAATACACGGTCGATATTGAACTTGGACAGAATTGAGCAAAAGTCGTGGTGAGTTCTATTGAACGTGGATTTAAGCTTTACTGTCTCTTGAAATTGCAACCTGCCAGTGGGCAGTATAAATGGATGTTGTGAACAATCGTGATGGGCAAGGAGCCAAGGTAAATCTTCAATTCTGACCTGTTCCTGAGGAAGTAATCGAGTAATTGGTATCAAACCCTGCAACATTTATACCGAGGTCAGGAAAAGATACCTTGCAAAGAGTTCTGAGACAAAAATTTGAATGAAAATTTGCACAGTGACTCCTGTTCAAATTTGGGTGCCATTATTTACGATGGTTGTCTTGTTTATTCCTTGTGCGTTATTTACATCTGTGGCCTTCTTGTCTGATAATGATAGATATCAAAGAAGGTCAAAGGGATTGGTTTCGAAGGGAAAAATAGTATACACAGAGTAAGTTTGTGGGGTATGTGAAGAGAAAACGATTGATTAAGACAAATGTAGGTTCCTGATGGTCAGAAACAGGGGAATTTATAATGGGGAAAAAAGAAATGGCTGACAAATTAAATACGTTCTTTGGTTCAGTCTTCACAAAGGAGGACACGGGTGAAGTACCCAAAATATTGGGGAACATGTGGTTCAGTAAGGGGGATGAACTCGAGGAAATCAGTATCAGTAGGGAAATGGTGTTCAGGAAATTGATGGACTGGAAGGCTGATGAATCCCCAGGGTCTGATAACGTACATCCCAGAGTACATAAGAAAGTGGCCCTAGAAATAGTGGCTGCATCGGTATTCATTTTCCAATATTCTGTAGACTCTGGAATAGTTCCTACAGGTTGGAGGGGTAGCTAATGTAACCCCACTATTTCAGAATGGATTAGAGAGAAAACATGGAATTATAGACCAGTCAGTCTGCCATCGGTATTGGGGGAAATGTCCATTTAAAAAAAAATTAATAGCAGAGCACTTAGAAAACAGTGGCAAAATTGTGTAGAGTCAGTATGGATTAATGGAAGGGAAATCCTGCTTAACAAAGTATTGCAATTCTTGCAGATGTAACTGGTAGAGTTGACGAGGGGGAGCCATTGGATGTACTTTATTTGGACGTTAAAAAGCTTTTGACAAATTTGCAGATGACAAAGCTGGGTGGGAGTGTGAGATGTGAGGAGGATGTAGAGTTTTTTCAGTGTGATTTGGACAAGTTGGGTGAGTGGGAAAATGCATGGCAGATGCAGAATAATGTGGATTTAAAAAAAAAAAAATTGTGTACCCAATCTTCTTTCCAATTGAGGGACAATTTAGCGTGGCCAATTCACCGACCCTGCACATCTCTTTGGGTTGTGGGGGTGAGATCCACGCAAACGCGTGGAGAATGTGCAAACTTCACATGGGCAATGACCTGGGGCCAGGGTCAAACCTGGGTTGCCGCCGCCGTGAGACAGCAGTGCTTTTTAAAAAATAAATTTAGAGTATCCAATTCATTTTTTCCAATTAAGGGGCAATTTAGTGTGGCCAATCTACCTACTGCGCATCTTTGGGATGTGGGGGCAAAACCCATGCAAACACGGGGAAAATGTGCAAACTCCACACGGACAGTGACCCAGAGCCGCGATTGAACCTGGGACCTCGGTGCCGTGAGACAGCGGTGCTAACGGCTGCGCCACCATGCTGCCCTAAGTATAATGTGGATAAATGAGGTTATCCACTTTGGTAGGCAAAACAGGAAGGCAGATTATATCCGAATGGCTAAAGAATGAGAGAGGGGAATGTGCAATGAAACCCCTGTGAAAGTAAGCATGCAGGTGCAGCAGCGGTAGAGAAGGCAAATGTAGAGATTTCTTGTGGAGGCCATGGTGTGAGCGGTTGCACATCTGGCAGCTCTCGCTCAAGGCTGTTTTTTTTTCTCCGGACCTTTTCACTGTTCGGATGGTGGATGTATGGCTGCAGAATGTGTAGGCCTGGCCAGAGGGAAGTCTGACTCCACTGGTGGATGGCTTCACGGACCAGAAGTGGGTCGAACATGTGGAGCAGGAGAACCTTGGTACGCCACAGCTTAAGATGGTGGAGGGTAGAGGGCCTGCACTGTCGATGGACCAGCTGGTGGATGACTTAAACGGGAAATTCAGCCAGCAGATGAGAGAGGCCCTTGAGGAACGAGTCAAGGCTGCAGATCTGATGAAGTCAGGAACCGATCGAGTGGAGTAGAGGCTGGAGTCCCAGGGCCAAGCTACCCGGAAAGTGGAGGAGCATGTGGAGCAGTTGGCTTCATTGGCGGCCGCGGTGGGAGTAATGTGGGAGACCCAGAAGCGGCGACAGGAGAAGGTGGAGGATCTTGAGAACTGCTCCCGGAGGCAGAACGTGAAAATTGTAGGGATGCCTGAAGGCATCGAGGGAACGGATGCTGCCAAGTATGTGACCAGAATGCTGGAAAAGCTGGTGGGAAAGGGGGCCTTTGACCGGCCCCTGCAGGTCGACCAAGCGCACAGCGTGCTGATGAGGAGGCCGCAGGCGAATGAGTGCCGAGGAAAATGGTGGTGCTTCTTCACAAGTTCCTTGACAAGAAAAGATTGAGATGTGCGAGGTAGATGAGGAGATGCACCTGGGAGTGGAGTGAGCTACGAGTAAATCAGGACCTGGGCGCGGATCTGGTGAAGAGGAGGGCTGGGTTTAACCAGGTGAAGGCTGTTCTCTTTAAAAAGGGAGTGAAGTTCGGGATGTTCGGCCCGCCTCTGGGTGACTCTTAACAAGGAGCACTACTTTGGAGCACCAGAGGAGGCAATGGAGTTTTTGAGAGACAACTGACTGGCAGGTAATGGAGGACATTCAACTGTGGAGGAGGGGTATGTAGATGAATGTTTCAATGAAACGGGAGGTGAGTGCACCTCCGACTAGGCTGATCGCTCTCCGACCAGGCTGGTCACATGGAACGTGAGGGGGTTAAATGGTCGTGTATTTTCGTGCATCTGAGGAGTTTGAAGACGGGTGTGGCCTTTTTTACAGGAAACACATTTGGGATCGGGGACCAGACGAAGCTAAGGGAATGGTGGATAGGGCAAGTTTTCCATTTGGGGTTAGATATGAAGACGCGTGGACTGGTGATGCTGGTCAATACCGCCTGGCCTTTGAGGAAGTGGGGAATATAGTGGCTGATTTGGCGAGGGGGGGGGGGGGGGGGGGGGGCGGCTGAGGAGGGGAAAGGTTTGCAATAAGTGAGAAGTTGGAGAGGATGCCAGTGATCCTGGTAAATGTTTATGCTTCAAACTGGGGTGATGTGGAGTTTGTGATGCAAGTATTGGGGAAGATCCCTGACCTGGACTCGCACTGGCTGATTATGGATGGGGACTTTAACACGGTCATTGATCCGGGGTTGGACCAGTCGTGCCCGAAGTTGGGGAGAGGATCGACGGAGCTGAAGGAGTTTATGGAGCGCATGGGGGGGGGGGGGGGGGGGTGGGGGGGGGGTGGGAGTGGACCCGTGGAGGTTTGGGAAGCTGAGGGCGAAGGAGTTTTTATACTTTGCACTGTGTCCCATGTGCACAGGGTTTACACGTGAATTGACTTTTTTTGTGGTTGGTATAAATCGCTGCTGGCGGGATGGTGGACTCGGGATACTCGGCGATCGTGGTCTCAGACCATGCGCCGCATTTGGTGGACTTGCGAGTTGATCGGGGTGGGGGTTGGTGCAGCAGAGCCCTCAGTTGAAGCTGTATTTTAGATTACTAGCGGAGGAGGAGGCGTGTCAGCTGGTGAGTTTTTGGCCACCATACTGTGGGAGTCACTCAAGGCAGTGATGAGAGGTGAGTTTATATTGATTCTGGTGCACAGGGAGAAGGGGGAGCAAGCAGAGATGGCAGGGTTGGTGCACAGGATTTTGTGTGTAATAGGAGGTACTCTGAGGTGGGATTGTTGAAGGAGAGGCAGAAGAGCAGAAGCTCCAGATAGAGTTTGGGCTGGTATCCTTAAGGAAGGCAGTGGGGCAGTTGCGGAGGGGAGTGGGGGGGGGGGGGGGGGGGCAGGCAGTGTAAGAGTACGGGGAGGAGGTTAATAGGACCAGCTCAGAAAGCAGCAGGCGGCGAGGGCGATTGGTAGGGTGAAAGATGGTAAGG
Source organism: Scyliorhinus canicula (assembly GCF_902713615.1). Classification (NCBI taxonomy): domain Eukaryota; kingdom Metazoa; phylum Chordata; class Chondrichthyes; order Carcharhiniformes; family Scyliorhinidae; genus Scyliorhinus; species Scyliorhinus canicula. The sequence goes on from NC_052156.1 coordinate 84,829,471, forward strand.
GTGGAGTAATATTGGGCCCGGTGGGGGTGAATGAGGTATTTGAGGAGTTCTACAGGAGGCTTTATAAAGCGGAGCCCCTGACTGGGGGGGGGGTTGTGTGAGGGAATGCGGTAGTTTTTGGACTGGCTGGAATTCCCCAAGGTAGAGCAGGGCCTGGCAGAGGGCCTGGGAGCACCCATTGGACTGGTGGAGATGACAGAGGGCATGGGGCAACGCAGGCAGGGAAGGCCTCGGGCCCAGGTGGCTGGGTGGTTTGCATCACTGTAATTATACAAGGGGTTAATGTAAATACACTTAGACAAGATAAACACTAGAGGGAGCACCAGGGACATGACACACAGACATTCAACCAATAGGTCAGTAAGATAGGGCAAGACCAATGGGCATTCAATATACACACAGGTGACACTACCACAGTGGGGCATTACACCAACCCATATAAAAGGACACAGCACATAATGATCTTTCTCTTTCCAGTGGAGACACTTAGTGAGTACAGCTAGGGTTGATTGAAACACATCACACCCACCACGTGGATTGTAACAGACTGGTTAGGTAGTCTGAGTAGCTACAGCAGGATTAACAGGAGAGTCGAATCCAAGTAGGAGAATCATTAACAGTTTAATAAATGTGTTAAAGCTATCTCCAAGTCTGAACCTTCCTTTGTCAGTGTACATCAAGGAAGCAGCTTATGCTACATCAAGAGCATAACAAAACAGTGGCTTTCCAGTAACATTTTATAAAATGTTTTCAGGAGACCTGCTTGTAAGGGCATTTAATAAGCTGAGGGAGAAGGGGGAACTCTTTTTCTCTCCCTCTCTCTCTCTCTCTCTCTCTCTCTCTCTCTCTCTCTCTCTCTCCCCTCTTCCCCTCCCCCCCCCCCCCCCCCCCCCCCCCCCCCCCCCCCCCCCTAATGTTATCGCAGGCCTGAATATCTCTGATCCTGAAGAAAGATAAGGACTTGGAGCAGTGTGGGCCCTACTGTCCAGTATCAGTGTTGAATGTTGATGCTAAGTTGTTGGCTAAGATTTTTGCCTCGCGGATTGGGAACTGTGTACTGGGTGCGATAGGGGTGGACCAGATGGGGTTTGTGAAAGGGAGACATATGTCGGCTAAAATCAGGTGTCTGTTAACCATCCTAATCCGATGGTTATGGGGTCCCAGTCTGAGGAATCGGGGTAAACCATTTCGGACAGAGATAAGGAGACGTTTCTTCACACAGTGGTGAGTCTGTGGAATTCATTGCCACAGGATGTAGTTGATAAAACTTTGCGTATATTCAAGAGGTGGCTGGATATAGCACTTGGGGAGAATGGGATCAAAGACTGGAGAAAGGAGGATTCAGCTATTGAGTTGGACGATCAGCCATGATCATGATGAATGGCGGAGCAGGCTCGAAGGGCCAAAAGGCCGCCTCCTGTTCATATCTCCTATGTATCTATGTATAATGATGCTCTCGGAGAGATGGAATTTGGAGGTGTTGGTCGCGATGGATGTGGAGCAGGCCTTTGGGCCGGGGGGGGGGGGGGGGCAGCCTCCCAAGCTTGGAGGGACCGGTAGAAGAGTATGAATTGCCTGGCGGAAACGGGTCCTGAGTCCTGAGATGCGAAACTACATGAGAAAACAGGTGCCGTCCTTTCCTGATCATCTGTCCCTGGGGTTGCAGGATAAGGTGCTGTCGAAACAGGTTGGTGAGGGCAGGGTGTCAGATATATAAAGAATGAATGGATTGGGAGGGCACCCTGATAGGTGTGGTTAAGCAGAAGTGGGAGGAGGAACTGGTGGGAGAATTGGAGGCTGGGTTATGGGAGGAGGCTCTGAGGAGGGTGAATGCGTCCTCTTCGTGCACCAGGCTGAGTCTCATTCAATTTAAATTAATCCACAGGGCACACATTATGATGGCCAGAATGAGTAGGTTCTTTGAAGGGTGGAGAGTAGGTGGGGGCGGGTGGCGCGAACCATGCCCACATGTTTTGGGCCTGTCCGAAGTAGGAGGGATTTTGGCAGGGGTTTGCTGACGTGATGTCGGAAGTGCTGAGGGTGAAGGTGGTTCAGAGTCCAGAATTGGAAGTGTTTGGAGTGTCAGAAGACCCTGGAGTCCAGGGGGTGAGAGAGGCTGGCGTTCTGGCCTTTGCCTCTCTAGTAGCCTGGAGACAGGTCCTGTTGGACCTCATGGACTTCCTTAGGCTGGAGAAAATTAAGTTCACCTTGAGAGGGTCGGTGGAAGGGTTTGCCTGGAGTTGGAAACCATTTATTGACTTCCAGGACAACTACGTCAGCAGGGAGATGGGATGTGGGGGGGGGGGGGGGAAGCATGGCTGGGAGGGTGGGTTGTGTTTGTTGGTTACTTATTTAGTTATGATGTGATCTCCTGATCTCTTTTTGGTTTTGGTTGTGTTTGTTTATTTATAAATGCCTTAATATGGGCAGCACGGCGGCACAGTGGTTAGCACTGCTGCCTCACGCCGCTGAGGTCCCAGGTTCGATCCCAGCGTTGGGTCACTGTCCGTGTGGAGTTTGCACATTCTCCCCGTGTCTCCCAAAGATGTGCAGAGTAGCTGGATTGGTCACACTAAATTGCTCCTTAATTGGAAATAATGAATTGGGTACTCTAAATTAAAAATAAATAAATAAATGCCCCAATAAAAGATTTATTTAAAAAAAAAAGGAAAATGGTATGTTGGTCTTCATAGCGAGAGGATTTGAGTGCAGGAGCAGGGATGTCTTGCTGCATTTATACAGGGTCCTGGTGAGACCATACAGAGTATTGTGCAGTTTTGATCTCCTTACCTGAGGAAGGATGTTCTTGGTATAGAGAGTTCAGCAAAGGTTTACCAGACTGATTTCTGGGATGGTGGGACTGACCTATGAGGAGAAATTGCATAGAAACATACATAGAAAATAGAAGCAGGAGGAGGCCGTTTGATTCTTTGAGCCTGCTCCACCATTCATTATGATCATGATTGAGTGAGAGAGGATTATATTTGCTGAAGTGAATGAGCGGGGATTTCCTTGAAACCTATAAAATTCTAACAGGACTAGACAGGGTAGATGAAGGAAGGATGTTCCCGATGACTGGAAGAGTCCAGAACCAGGGGCCACATTTAAGATACAGGCTAAACCAGGGGTGGGCAAACTTTTCTGTGCAAGGGCCACATTCAGAAATTCACAATTTTAAAGGGCCGCATAGTATATTAATTAATAGTCCCGGTTGTAACCAATTAGCGTGCGGCATATACCTCAGCGCTTCCCCCGGCGGCATCCTGTCTTTAGCCCTCTTTTTCTCTACTTTTCAAAAATGGTGCTTCACCCGGTTATGATTCTGGGCGCCTCATATAGAACATAGAACAGTACAGCACAGAACAGGCCCTTCGGCCCTCGATGTTGTGCCGAGCAATGATCACCCTACTCAAGTCAATGTATCCACCCTATACCAGTAACCCAACAGCCCCCCCATTAATCTTATAAAAAAATATTTAAAAATTAAAAAAAAAAAATTTTTTTTAAAAAAAATGACTTGATCTTGGTGGGCCGCATAAAAACCTTTGGCGGGCCGCATGCGGCCCGCGGGCTGTAGTTTGTCCATCCCTGGGCTAAACCATTTAGAAATTCTTCATCCATAGAGTAGTGAGCCTGTTGAATTGTCTACCACAGAAAGCAGTTGAGACCAACATTGTCAGTTTTCATGAAGGAGTTAGCTATAACTCTTGGGGCAAAAGGATCAAAGGATATGGGGGGGGGGAAAGCAGGAACAGGTGACTGAGTTGGATGATCAGGAGCGGGCTTGAAGGGCCGAATGGCCTCCTTCCCTCCTGCTTCATTGTTTCTATATGTAGGAATCCAGGCTGAGATAGGTGGTCAGTCGCTAATAATGATTTTTGTTTTCCTTTTTTGGCCGGGTCAGTCAATATTAAAAGTTCCATCATATCTGGGTCTTGGTAGTTAGCACTTGGTGACCATCTGGTCAGACTTGATTCATCTGCCCTTTGAAATGACTAAAGACAGATTTGCAACAGAGTGGATTCTAGGTACCACCCAAATTGTCTGTTTTCAGCTTAAAGTACAGAAAGTGGTCAACATTCACAAAGAAAAATAGAAACATTTTAACTAGTTTTTTAAAATATAAATTTAGAGTACCCAACTATTTTCCAATTAAGGGGTAAGTTTTGGGTTGTGGGGTGAAATCCACGCAGACATGGGGAGAATGTGCAAACTCCACACAGTGACCTGGGCCGGGATCGAACCGGGGTCCTCGGCGCCGTAGGCAGCAGTGCTAACCACTGTGCCACCGTGCCGCCCTTAAATATAGTTACTGAAGTTCTTGGAGTCTTTTTTGCTGGCAATGAGCTCTACTTCTGACCCATCCCACAGCCAGTGACTCTGTCCCAAATCCCAGTTCATAACTTGGGCCAGTGCTTTAGTGAGACCTGATGGTAAAATGATCAAAGCTGTCGCACTATAGGTGTCCGTCAAGTTTGAAGGGAATTTAAAAACGCAAAGAGTCCATTGTTTTCCACATGAGAGATAATTACCTCAGTCTAATGGGCTCCCAGTGGGGCCCAGTACTTGGGCTTCTGGAAAGTCCAGGTTGATTTTATCTAGGGAAAGGCTAGAAACTCACCAAAACCAACCCCTTTGTCAAGGATTATAGGGTATCCAGGTTCACCCGTAATGTCCTCCAGCACGGGGTTTTAAAGGGTTGCACCAAATGAGGGGGGATTACCAGTGTCTCTAAATCCTTCATTTTCACCCTGCCCTGGTGGAAATTGAGTTTTCCGTCTGTTTGAAGGCCATGACTGGCTAATAATAGTTGACGTGCTATTTTGTGTGCGTAGATTATCTGGCTTCCTGCTTTGTCTATCATGCTACAATTGCCTACATGTAGATGACTAAATAATGATCTGAATTCAGATCTTTCCCCTGTTGTGTGTAACTCTCATCCAATAGTGGCAAACTCCTTTTAAGAACTCAGTTTTCAAACCGAGGAAGCAACTTCATTGTTTTAATGGTGTTGCTATCATTAGCCAATTAGAAATCAAACTGCTGGAAAGAATGTAAATATTCTTCTCCACCAGATAAACGGATCATTTGGGTGGTATCTGAGGAGTATCTGATCTAGATTTTCATCTTCACCATTGGGACACAATAGGAACCCGATTGCAAAACCAGGCATAAGCTGCACCCAGGTCTCCATCCATTATTATTCCAAAGCTGCTGTGGATGACCCTTATTCTCATATTGAGTTACTGATCCGTTTACTTTGAGAGTGGACCTATCATTGCTCACTCCGCAGTCAGACGATACTTATTGCACTACATGTGGTGTTTTTGTTGAACATTGCAGCTGGCTTTCACTTGCCTCAGGAAATCATGCTGCTAAAGTTTTATCTACAATCTTTTCATTGAAACCTTGTATCATTTTAACATTGTGTCATTTTGTGTATCGACCTTTTAGATTTGTGCATAGTCCCGAGGGCATACGATAGTCCAATCGACGGCTATTGTTACTGAGCAGAGATGAATAATTCGAGGACTCCTGTTTCTTAGTAGCGTGAAAACGCGTTAAGTTGACAGGGATCTCATGTCCAACCATTTCCAACTTAATCTTGTTCAGGGTTGTATTTGTATCAGGGCACTACGGATGTTGCTTCCCCACAGCCCATGGGCAGCGTATAGGGAGAAACACAGGACCTGGCAGTGAGTCACTCAACCAGCAGCATTGATAAGATTGTTTGAGGATCATAACTGTATATTTTAATGGCTCCAGTGGACAGTGTTCCTTTCTGCAATGTTAAACCTTAAAGCAGACAAGGCTGCAAATGTGCAATTTCTTGCAGTTTTGTCAGTTGAAAATTACTGATCTTATTTCTTAAAAGCAATTGTTTTGTTTTGAGTGATGGGATCTGATTAATAGGTGTGAAGGCAGTGTGTGTTTCTCTGTGGGAATCTGTTATTTTGCCCTGTGTTGCATAACACATGACTATTACAGTAATATATCTTCGGGCGCTTTCCCGCAACCGTGCCTGGTCCTTTTGTAAGTAGGATCTCTGAATTATTTTCAAAAGGATAGATTCAAACTGTGTGCCATTCTGACTCCTTTAGCAGGTAATTGCTGGGGTTAGTATTGCGATGCAAGCCATTTAGCAGTGAAAAAATGGATCTGAAGTAAGGTGCTGCCTGATTTTATTGCAGTGTTTTGAGCTGTTTTAGCTAAATTTGACTGTTCAGAAACATTCTTGTTACGTACACATGCCATTTGCAGTATTATGACATTGATTCTTTAGCACACACTGATTGCTGGGAACGGTTTGTCATTTGGAGAGATGTGTGCAATTGACCCCACAATCTCAGAATGGTTACAACACAGAAAGAGACCATTCGGCTTGCTATGTCTGTGCTGACTCTCTGAAGAATATTCACCTTGTGCCACTCACCAGCCTTCTCCCCATGGACCTACACATTCTTCCTATTCACACAATCCAATTCCCTTTTGAATTCCTTGATTGAATCTGCCTCAGCCACACAATCGGGCAGTGATTCCAGATCCTAACCACTCACTGTATGGAAAAAGTTTTTTCTCATTCACTATTACAAAAGGGTGACACAGTGGCATGGTGGCTAGCACTGCTGCCTCAGGAGTGACAGGGACCCGGGTTCGATTCCAGCCCTGGATGACTGGAGGTTGCATGTTCTCCCCATGTCTGCGTGGGTTTCTTCTGGGTGCTCTGGTTTCCTCCCACAGTGCAAAGATATGCAGGTTAGGTGGATTGGCCATGTTAAATTGTCCCTTGATATCCAAAGATATGCGGGTTAGGTGGGGGTTGCAGGGAGTGAGATCAGGTAGGGTGCTCTTTCAGCAGGTTGGTGCAGACTTGATGGAGCAAACGGTTACCTTCTGCACTGTAGGGATTCTGTGGTATTACTACTTTTGCCTTAAATCTGTGTCCTCACGTTCTCGATCCTTTCTCGACTGGGAACAGTTTCCCCCTGTTTGCTCTGTCCAGATCCCTCATCATTTTGAACACCTCGATCAAATCTCCTCTTATTCTTCTCTTCTCCAAGGAAAATAATTCCAACTTCCCCTATCTATCCACATTCGCTGTTTTTATCTGGCACTCTTTCCAAGCCCTTCATACCAAATCTCTGCTTGGTACTTGACATTATCCTCAAAGTCAGAGTAGCTTGTGGTGCATGTCCTCAATGCCATTTTGTTCTGCATCGTATAAATGCCATCCTCCACTTGTACTCTCCATTTCAACTGTTGATGCTCCATTCTCCTCAACCTCCTTCCCTTGCTCTCTCTCTACTGCTGTCGCCTTCCTCCATCCCTGCCCGTCTCCTTCCTCTCGCTGTCTTCTCTCTCTTCGTCCCTCTTGCCGTCTCTTTGACCCCTGCTTGTCTCTTCCACACCCCCCCCCCATATTCCTGTTGATTAAACAAAGTGATTCCAAGTTGCTGACATTAGAATTGTTTTTAAATCGACATAAAATGGTATTTCATGGATCAATCTAATCCAGATACCTGTTCAGATATTTGAGGTTTCTTAGTTTATCCTTCCTCTTTTACAATTTGAACATCATCCTGCAGTGAGACTTCATCTCCTGTTCTGTACCTTGAGGTATTTTTAATATAGTCTTGGAATTAAAGTGTCTATTTGTTATGTCTCATTAACCATCCTGTGGCCAGGGCAGCACGGTGGCGCAGTGGGTTAGCCCTGCTGCCTGCTGCCTCACGACGCTGAGGTCCCAGGTTCGATCCCGGCTCTGGGACACTGTCAGTGTGGAGTTTGCACATTCTCCCCGTGTTTGCGTGGGTTTCGCCCCCACAACCCAAAGATGTGTAGGCTAGGTGGATTGGCCATGCTAAATTGCCCCTAAATTGGAAAAATGAATTGGGTACTCTAAATTTATAAAATTCTAAAAAAAAAACATCTTGTGGCTTATGAGGACAAGTGATTTATTGCCAGAACCAAGAAACCTAGTGTTTCATTGCTTTAGGATTTTTTTGATATGGTGGAAAGTTTTTTGAGTATCCTATGCCACTGTTTGTGGGGTGATTACAGGATGCATTGAGATGTTGCTTTGTTGCACAGATATGTTTTCTCATTAATAATATGATTGCAGCCAAATTATGTGACATAGCAATTAATTTCAAAACTGTATTAATTGGAGATTGTACGACAGAAATTTGTTTTTTTTTTTAAGTGTATCTTCACGTCCACACTTACTCTTTTGGGGAAGAATGGGTGGCAGGATTCCTGAGCTGAGTGTCCGCCTGTTGGACGGCAATGAATGCTCCTTCAGTGACTAACAAGTCCTGGCATTGGACTCTTATCTGGAGCTTCTGGTCCAGCAGTAGGGATCTGCCACTGCGCCACAAACCCTCCTTACTACAGAAATATATGCAAGTATTTTATGCCCAGTAAAGAAATGTGCGTATGTGCATATAAACCTAATCCTGTCCATCACGTAAGAACAAGGAACAGGAGTAGGCCATTTGGTCCCTCAATTGTAGCCTCATCTCCACTATTTTCCCTATAACCTTTGACTCACTTGTTAGTCAAGAATCTGTCTAACTCGAGGAACTTCCGGTGGCGGCGATGTTCGAGTGAGCCGCACATTCGGCGGGCTCTCACTCCGGCGGGGCTTAACAGCTGATCCCCCGCGATAGCGGGACCACGGGGGCGGCAAAAAGGCTGCCGTGAAAGAAGAGGAGAGCGGGCTGCAGCGGATGGAATCGTGGGAGGCCAGCAGGTAGAGGAAGAAAGAGAGAGAGAGAGACGGAGGAAACTGACCTGAAGGGTAAGATGGCGGACCCACGGACCTTCCTTCCTCCAGGACAAAGAAAAAAAGTTTGGAGTTGCTGAGGAGGGACAGCTTGGACCCACTTCAGATGCCCAGGAGGTAAAATTTAAGGAGCTGGGCGAAGGAAGGCGGCAGCGAAGGTGCTGAGGAGCGGGCTGCGGCACATGGAACAGCGGGATTCCAGAAGGCAGAAGAAGAAGGAGAAAAAGGGACAGAGACAAGGACCTGAAGAAAATTACCTGGGACCTAAGATGGCGGACACACGGACCCTGGACTCAGCAATCCAGCTGGCGCTGGATAACATGCTCCAGGTAATGAAGTCCAGTTTTGAAGCGCTGAAGCGGGACAGCTTGGACCCAATCCAGAAAGCGGTGGATCAGCTGAACCAGAGGCTGGACGCCCAGGATGTTAAAGTTAAGGAGCTGGGAGAGGCGGTGGAGGAGCAGGCGGATGCGCAAACGGTTGCAGCGCTAGAAGTTGACGGCCTGAAAGAGCGGCAGAGAAGACTGCTGGACAGAGTGGAGGAGCTGGAGAATAGAGTCCGCAGGAACAATCTGAGGATGGTCGGCCTCCCGGTGGGGGCTGAGGGAGCTGATGCTGCAGCATTTGTAGCAGACCTGCTGAAGCAGCTGATGGGGGGCCGAAGCCTTTTCGCGACCGCTGGAGCTGGAGGGGGCGCACAGAGTGCAGGCAAGGCAGGGGCGGCCGGGCGGACCCCCCCGCCCGATGGTGATTAGGTTCCACAGGTTCATGGACAAGGAGCGGGTGCTGCAGTGGGCAATGAGCGCCAGGAGCAGCACGTGGAACAACAGTGTTCTCCGCATTTATCAGGACCTAAGCCAGGAGGTGGCTCGGCGGCGAGCAGCCTTTAAGAATGTCAAGGAGGTGCTGTTCAAGAAGCACGTGAAGTTTGGTCTGCTGTTCCCAGCTCGGCTATGGGTCCCGCACCAGGGTCAACACCACTACTTCTCCGAGCCCGAAGAAGCGATGGATTTTGTGAGGGACCTGGGGCTGGTCCCGAAAGGAGGCCCCAAGGACGCGAGTTAGGGCCCGAGGATTTCTGTGGGAAGGAACGCCGAATGTGCCTAGACTGCTCAACGGTTTGCTGGGCCAAAGGGGCCAAGCTGAACATTTGAGACTCTTTCCTTTGTTCATGGCCATTTATGTGCTTTTTCTCTTTTTTTCTGTGTTTTTTTTTCCTGTTTGGGCTGGTTTGTGCTTTTTGTGCAGCTCGCGGAAGACACGGGAGCCGGCTTGCCCCAGTGGGGGGGGGGGGGGGGGGGGGGGGGAGGAGGACGGGGAAACAATGGGAATGAGACAGGAAGGCGCCGGAGTGTTGCGTCACCGGGCTAGCAGATTGGCTAGTCAAGGGAGTCAGATGGGGGGGGGGGGAGTTACAGCCAGTAGATGGCAGGGGTGGGGGTATCGGGGGATGGGGTTGGGGGGGGGGGGGTTGCTCTGCTGACGGGAGAGGGACTTCAAATAGGCACTGGAAAGGAGGTCGAGGGTGGAGGCAGCCAAAGGGCGGGCCAGGAATGGCGCGACGCACGGGTCAGGGGCCGGCCCGAGAAAGGCTATGGCTGACCGGGGGGGTGGGATGTGCCCCCCGACCAGGCTGATCACCTGGGACGTCAAGGGACTGAATGGGCCGGTTAAGAGGGCGCGGGTGTTCGCGCACTTGCGGGCCCTGAGGGCGGACGTAATTATGTTGCAGGAGACACATCTGAAAGTGTCAGACCAGGCTAAGGAAGGGCTGGATTAGCCAGGTCTTCCACTCGGACTTGGACTCGAAGTCCAGAGGGGTGGCAATCATGATCAACAAGCGCGTGCAATTTGAGGCAGAGGGCATATCCGCAGACAGGGGGGGCAGATACCTGATGGTACGGGGCAGACTGGAGGGGAGAAGAGTGGTGCTGGTGAATATATATGCCCCGAACTGGGATGACGTGGATTTATTATTAAAAGAGCGCTGGGGAAGATCCCGGACTTGGATTCTCGCAGGCTAATAATGGGAGGGGTCTTTAACATGGTCCTTGACCCGACTTTGGATCGGTCGTGTCCCAGAACGGGTAGACTCTCAGCAATGGCAAGGGAGCTGAAAGGGTTTATGGAGCAAATGGGGGCAGTGGACCCCTGGAGAGATGGACAGCCAACAGGAAGGGGCTACTCGTTTTACTCGCACGTCCATAAAGTATATTCCAGGATAGATTTCTTTGTACTAAGCAGGGACTGTATGGGGGAGGTAAAGAACACGGAATACTCAGCAATTACCATTTCAGACCATGCCCCGCATTGGGTGGACCTGCAGTTCGGGGGAGCGAGCTATCAACGCCCGCAATGGAGGCTAGATGTGGGACTGCTGTCGGAGGAGGGGATCTGCGAGAGGCTTTGGAAATGTATAAAAAATTACCTGCAGGTGAATGACACTGGGGAGGTCTCAGCGGTGACCTTGTGGGAGGCGCTAAAGGCAGTAGTGCGGGGGGAGCTGATTTCAATTGGGGCCCACAGAGCCAAGGCAGACCGGGCAGAGATGGATAGATTGGTCAGGGAAATGGGTCGGATAGATGAAGAGCACGCGGAGTCCCCGGGGGAGGTTTTACTCAGGGAGAGGCAGAGACTACAGGCGGAACTGGGGGCACTATCCACGAGCAGGGCCGTGGAACAGCTTAGGAAGGCGAGGGGAGTGGTGTACGAGCATGGGGAAAAGGCTAGCAGACTGTTAGCGCAGCAACTCAGGAGGAGGGAGGCGACCAGGGAAATAAGTAGAGTGAGGGACGAGGGGGGGCTCAAAGTGGAGGATCCGGCAGAATTGAATAGGGTATTCCGGGACTTCTATCGTAAGCTGTATACTTCGGAGCCGCCAGAAGAACCGGAGGGGATGAAAAGGTTTCTGGACGGGTTAAATTCCCAACAGTTGGGGGGGGGGGGGGGCGAGTGGAAGAGCTGGGGGCCCCGATTAGAGTAGAGGAGGTATTGGGGGGCCTAAAGGCCATGCAGTCGGGGAAGTCCCCGGGGCCGGATGGATACCCAGTAGAGTTTTATAGGAGGTTCTCTGAGCTGGTGGGCCCGGTCTTGGCGAGGGTTTTCAATGAGGCAAGGGACAGATGGACCCTGCCGCCGACAATGTCACAAGCCACCATATCTCTGATATTGAAGCGGGGTAAAGACCCGGAGGTGTGCGGTTCCTACAGGCCAATCTCCCTGATTAATGTAGACGCCAAACTCCTGGCAAAGGTACTGGCGGGTAGAATGGAGGACTGTGTACCGGAGGTGATTGGGGAGGATCAAACGGGGTTCGTGAAAGGTAGGCAGCTGGCGGCCAATCTGAGGAGATTGCTCAATGTGATAATGATGCCCCCGGCGGGTAGAGAGGTGGAGGTAGTGGTGGCAATGGACGGCGAGAAGGCCTTTGACCGGGTGGAGTGGGACTATCTATGGGAGGTGCTCGGACGGTTTGGGTTCGGAGAGGGATTGGTGGATATGTAGTAAAGAATTGAAGTAACTCCCCCATAATCTGTTTAGCTGTAATATTGCGAACTGGAATGGCCTCTGGAAACCTAGTAGACACATCCATTATAGTCAAAAGATATTGATTCCCACTTTTTGTTTTAGGAAGCGGTTCTGCACAATCGATTAAGACTCTCGTAAAAGGTTCCTCAAATGCTGGATTGGGTATTAAGGACACTGGTTTTATCACTGCTTGGGGTTTCCCTATCATTTGACGTGTGACATGATTGACAAAATTTAACTACATCTTTCTGTAGTCCAGGCCAATAAAAATGTTTCTGGATTTTAGCTTGAGTTTTCTTTATTCCCAAATGACCTCCCACTGGTACCTCATGTGCAACCCGCAACACCTCCTTTCTATACCCTACCGGCAATACTACTTGATGAACTTCTGCCCACTTTTCATCCGCCTCATTATGTACAGGTCTCCATTTTCTCATCAAGACATCACTTTTACGCTAATAACACTGGTATACTCTCAGATTCCTCTTCCGTATATGCTTTTATTTCTACATCGTTCAGTTGTAACTCCGCCAAGTTCCCTGAACTAAAAATATCCGCCTCATCCTCCACCTGTTCTTGTTCTTTTTCAACCATCTGATCAAAAATCGTTTTTGATAATTGCACTTCACCTTCATCTTCACTCTTTGATTTCTCCTCTTGTCTTAACCTGTGACTTTGCGACCGGGTTACTACACAATCTGGAAAAATCCCAGGATATTCGTCCTTCAACCCTTCAGTTGTCTGATTTTCCACTGGCTTATCAACCACAGTAGGCATCACTCCCACCTGCGATCCAGCTATATCATTACCCAAGATAAACTGTATTCCTGGACAAGATAGTTTCTCTATTACTCCTACTACCACTTCACCACTCTTCACTGGACTTTCCAACCTTACCTTATATAATGGAATGCTACCCCTCACACCGTGAATTCCACATATCACCACCTTTTCTGGCAACATTCTTCCCAAACTACATAATTCCTCATATCTTACCATTAAAGATTGACTAGCCCCTGTATCTCTTAAAATTGTGACTACTTTACCTGCTCCTCCTGATAAACATGAGTAAACTTTGCCCACACAAGTAAATTCTTTAAAGACATCTGGCACCTTCTTAACAATTACTTCTTGAACAGGCTGTACAATTGTTTGCACCTCCTTCACTTCCCTTGGGCTTTCCTTTACTACTCTAACAAATCCCACTGTCTTATCCTGTTTTACCACATCAGCCTTCCCAGTGCTTTTCTTCAACCACCAACACTGTGACTTTACATGGCCTAGTTTATTACAGTGAAAACATTTGAAACTTTTCATTTCTTTTCCACCCTCCTGGATTTCTTTTTTAATCTGAGGTACACTCTCTTTATTGTCTCCCATCAGATCACCTTTACTGTTACCACTTGAGTATTTCTCATGTCCCCAGTTTCTATCCCTCACTGGCTGAAACTGATGTTGGAAACCAATCTTTGATTTATGAACTAATTCATAATCATCTGCCATTTCTGCTGCTAATCTCGCAGTTTTAACCCGCTGTTCTTCCACATGAGTTCTCACTACATCAGGAATTGAATTTTTAAACTCCTCCAAAAGTATAATTTCTCTGAGAGCTTCATACGTTTGATCTATTTTCAAAGCCCTTATCCACCTATCAAAATTACTCGGTTTGAGCCTTTCAAACTCCATGTATGTTTGACCAAATTCTTTCCTTAAATTTAAACCTTTGTCTGTAGGCTTCAGGCACTAGCTCATATGCGCTTAAGATGGATGTCTTCACCTCCTCATACGTTCCAGATACCACCTCCGGTAGTGATGCAAACACTTCACAAGCTCTACCTACCAGCTTTGTTTGAATCAATAACACCCACATGTCCTGTGGCCATTTCATTTGTTTAGCTACCTTCTCAAATGAAATCAAAAAGGCTTCCACTTCCTTCTCGTCAAACTTTGGCAATGCTTGGACATGGTTAAATAGATTCATACCAAGCCTTCGACTATGACTCCCTTTCTCACTATCCTCATCACTATCATCCGACTGTACGTTTCCCTTTGTCTGCCAGTTTTAATTGACTTTCATGTTTCATGGCCATTTTCTGAAGTTCAAACTCCCTCTCTTTACCTTTTTTCCTGATCTGTATCTCCCTTTCTTTTTCTTTTTGTTCTGCTAGAGCTATTCTTTCTTTTCTCCTTTCTTCTCTCTCCTTTTCTTTTTCCTCTGTCTCTCTCTCTCTTTCTTTTTCCCCTCTCTCTTTCATATTCAAGCCACTTTAAATCTCATGTTCCATTTGTTTAATTTGCAACTGAATTTTTGCCATTTTCAATGAGTCGGACTCTATCTCAGGCAACTTTAAATGCTTAACCACCGCCATAATTACCTCATCTTTTCGCATTTTGTCAGATAATGTTAACTGCAATGTTTTTGCCAGATCTAACAGTCTGCTTTTCGACTCTGTCCATAAGGTACTGCGTGTGACATTCTCCACCCCCAAAAACCTCTGAACCTCTGAAAGAGCCATTCTTCACAACACTCCTCACTTAAACTGAAATGCCACACCGGAAAAGCAACAATCCTTCACTGTCTTTAAGATAAATAGACTTTTATCCCCCTCGAGCCCCCAATTGTTATGGGAACGGGGTTTTCAGAACCCCACAATGTATCATGGAGTTCAACCAACCTCTCCCTTTAATGGATTGTTGCTTTTGAAGCACACGGCTTGGTCTCCAGGTGTGGTATTACAATTACGGACATGTGGGTTTTTAAACACAAAACAATGTTTATTCCATGAATTCAACTTAACCTTTTTAAATAAACATTGGATCACGTACTTCAAAGATAACCCCGAAAATAATACAACACTAAATAATCCCTCAAAATGTTCCTTCAAACCTCCAAAAGACTTAACACCTTTAAACAGAAACACATCAGGTTAAAGACATTATTATTATGAGTTTAAATCACTCAAATGATTCAGAGATAGTCTTTCCTGGCAGAGATCACCGCAGATCCAACTCACTGCAATTACAGACACACCCAAGCTCTTTTTCTTCATGCAGCTCACAGCAAACCAGTCAGGCACTTTTCAGCTGGTGTCTCAAACTGAAACTAAAAGCAGAAGTGAGCTCAACTCCGCTACCCCCACCCTCTGACATCACGTCAGTAATATGAGCTGCTCTATTTCTTAAAGGTACATTGCTTAAACATCCATTTCTTAAAGGTGCTCTCACATGACAATGTCGTGGAATGAAAGACAAAAGGTATGTAAATGGAGATGATTAAGGCCAAGAAGGGTGCAGATAGTGGCACATAAAGAGATTAGAATGTGTGAATGGCAGAACCAAGATGAGCAGTGTGTCAAAGGGCAACAAAGGCCAAAGTTGGGGGGGGGCGGGGGGAGGAAACAGTGGTGAGGGAAAAACAGATCAATGGAAGAAATTTAAATAAATGGATTGAAATAAAAATGGGGTGAAGGTGGAGGAGAGAGTTCACAGTCTGAAGTTGTTGAACTCGATGCCAAGTCCGGAAGGCTGTAACGTGCCTAATCAAAAGATGAGGTGCTGTTCCTCCAGTTTGTGCTGGGCTTCACTGGAACATTACAGCAGGCCAAGGACAGACATGTGGACGTGAGAGCAGGATGGTGAGTTCTAATGGCAAACGACAGGAAGGTCTAGGCCCTGCTTGCGGACAGACCGGAGGTGTTCTGCAAAGCGGTCACCCAGTCTGCGTTTAGTCCCTCCAATGTAGAATAGACTGCATTGGGAGCAGCAAATGCAGTAGACCAGATTGAAGGAGGTGCACTCACTTGAAAAGAGTGTTTCGGCCCTGGGATGGTGAGCAGGGAGGCGATAAAGGGGCAGGTGTTACGCCTTTTCCTTCTGCACTGTGTTCTATGTTTGCGATTGCATGGGAAGGGCATACAGAGGATGAGGTGATGGGCTGATGGAGGAGTGGACCAGGGTAACTCAGATGGAACAGTCCCTGCAAAATGCTGCCAGGGGATTGAGGGGAAGATGTGTTTGGTGGTGGAATCATGCTGGAGTTTGCTGAATTGGCAGAAGTCTCTCTAGCTTTGACAAAGTGTCACCCAGACTCAAACGTTAGCCCCCTTTTCTCTCCACAGACGCTGTCAGACCTGCCGTGATTGTTCAGTATTTTCTGTTTTTGTTTCAGATTTCAGCATCTGCAGTAATTTGCCTTTATCCTCTCAGCATCCACCCTTTCAGGTCCACTCAAGATCTTTATATGTTTCAATCAATACATCTCCCAATCTTCTAATCTCTTGTGATTATAGGTCCAACCTACTGACCTTTCTTAGCAAGCTAACTAACCCCTTTGTTCCAGAAAGCAGTTGAGCGACTTTTCTTTGAATTGCTAATGCAGTTGTATCCTTAAGGAGACTAAAACTTTGCACCATACCTCATATGCTCTCACTAAGGCTCTAAAAACTGTCAACAATTCCCTACTTTTAAAAAAATATTTTCGAGTACCCAATTTTCTTTTCCAATTAAGGGGCAATTTAGTGTGGCCAACCCACCTGACCTGCACATCTTTGGGTTGTGGGGGTGAAACCCACGCAGACACGGGATGAATGTGCAAAATCCACACGGCCAGTGACCCAGGGCCGGGATTCGAACCCGGGTCCTTGGTGTTGCAGTCCAAATGCTAACCACTGTGCCATGTGCCGCCTCAATAATTCCCTACTTTTATACTTCATTCCCCTTATAAAAAAAGCCTTCCTAATCATTTTGTGATTCAAATATAAAGTATAAATAGTTGAGGTTCCAGTACCAATTCCTCTGGCAGTCCAGGAGTTACAGCTTGCAAGCCCAAAAATTACCCATTTATCCCTACTCTCTGCCTCCTGATTGCTAATCAATCCTCTATCCATAAGACATGAGCAGTATTAGGCCATTCGGTCCACCGAGTCTGCTCTGCCATTCAATCATGGTTGATATTTTTCTCATCCCTATTTTCCTGCTTTCTCCCCATAACCCCATATCCCCTTATTAATCAAGAACCTATCTATCTCTGTCTTAAAGACACTCGGTGATTTGGCCTCCACAGCCTTCTGCGGCAAAGAGCTCCACAGATTCACCACACTCTGGCCGAAGAAATTCCTCATCTCTGTTTTAGAGGATTAGCCCTTTAGCCTGAGATTGTGTCCTCTGCTTCTAGTTTTTCCTACAAATGGAAATCCTCTCCACGTCCACTCTATCCAGGCCTCACAGTACCCTGTAGGTTTCAATAAGATCCCCCCTCGTGCTTCTAAACTCCAACAAGTACAGACCCAGAGTCCTCAACCGCTCTTCATTCCAGGGATCATTCTTGTGAACCTCTACTGGACCCTTACCAAGGCCAGCACATCCTTCCTTAGATACTGAGCCCAAAACTGCTCACAATACTCCAAATGGGGTCTGACCAGAGTCTTGTATAGTCTCAGAAGTACATCCCTGGTCTTGTATTCTAACCCTCTCGACATGAATGCTAACATTGCATTTGCCTCCTTAACTGCTGACTGAACCTGCATATTAATCTTCAGAGAATCATGAACAAGGACTCCCAAGCCCCTTTGTGCTTCTGATTTGCTAAGCATTTCCCCATTTAGAAAATATTCTATGCCTCCATTTCTCCTTCCAAAGTGCATAACCTCACACTTTTCCACATTGTATTCCATCTGCCAGTTCTTCGCTCACTGCTAGCCTGTCCAAGTCCTTCTGCAGCCCGCCTGCTTCCTCAATACTACCTGTCCCTCTACAGATCTTTGTATCATCTGCAAACTTAGCAACACTGCCTTCAGTTCCTTTTTCCAGATCATTAATGGATATTGTGGAAAGTTGTGGAACCAGCACTGACTCCTGAAGCACTCCACTAGTCACTGGCTGCCATCCTGAAAAAGACCCCTTTATCCCCACCCTCTGCCTTTCGCCAGTCAGCCATGCCAAGATCTTACCTGTAATGCCATGGGCTCTTAACGTATTTCACAGTTTCCTATGCGGCACCTTGTCGAAGGCCTTGTGGAAATCTAAATAAATCATGTCCACTGGTTCTCCTTTGTCTAACTTCCTTGTTACTGCCTCTAACAGATTTGTCAGACATGACCTCCTCTTTGACTCAGGCCTATTTTATCATGCGCTTCCAAGTACTCTGCGGTTTCATCTTTAATATTGGATTCTAAAATCTTATCAATGACCGAAGTCAGGCTAACCGGCCTATAATTTCCCATCTTCTGCCTCCCTCCCTTCTTAAAACAGCGGTGTTACATTAGCCACTTTCCAGTCTTCTGGGGCCCTCCCTTCCTCCAGTGATTCCTGAAAGATAACCACCAATGCCTCCACAATCTCCTCTGCTATCTCTTTTAGAACCCAGAGGTGTAGTCCATCTGACCCATGCTAATATACCACTGCCGTACATCATGAGCTCTTATTTTGTGGAGTGATGCTTGTTGTGGCACTTAATTGACTGTCTTTTGTACCTCCAAGTACAGCACATCTGCAAGTTCCCATATGTCCATCTTGGTTAATAGTTCCTCAAACAACTCAAATAAATCAGTCAAACCTGATCTCCCTTTATCGCTGCCATGTTGACTCCACCTGGTTATGTTATGATTTTCCAAATGTCCTGCCATTACCACCTCAATATAATAGATTCCAGAAGTTTCCCAAAGACAAATGTTCGGCTAACTACTGTCTAGTTTCCTGCATTCTGTCTCATTCCTTTCTTAAATAGTGACATTTGAGATTTTACAATCTGCTGGGACTTTCCAGAATCTAGAATTTGTTTTGAAGATCACAACCAATGCATCTACTATCTCTGCAGCCACTTCTAAGAGCTGAGGAGGTAGATCATCTGGTCCAGGGGACTTTTCAGCCTTTAGTTCTAACAGTTTTCCCAGTACCTTTTAGATGCTATTGTTTACTCATCATTCTGAAACAGATCGTCCTTCGACTTGGCATGAGCATATTAGGAGATTTGAGGGCATCACGGTGGCGAATGGTTAGCATTGCTGGCTCATTGCGCCGAGGTCCCAGGTTCGATCCTGGCTCTGGGTCACTGTCCGTGTGGGATTTGCGCATTCTCCCCATAAAGATGTGCTGGCTAGTGGATTGAGCATGCTAAATTGCCCTTTAATTGGAAAAAATTAATTGGATACTCAATTTTTTAAAAAAAATTACTAGATTTGATTGGTGAATTGCAGATTATGCATCATTCCCCCCCCCCCCCCCCCCCAAAACCTGTGGCTCTTCTGCCACTTACGTTAAATCTGTGTCTTTTGGTCACTGATCCATTACCAATGAATCGTCAATATCTCTCTCTGTCTCTCTTTATTTCTGTCTCTCTCTCTGCTTCCCTTCTCTCTCTTTTTCTCTCTTTTTCTCTCTCTCTCTCTCTCTCTCTCTCTCTCTCTCTCTCTCTCTCTCTTCTCCCCCCCCCCCCCCCCCCCCCAACCTTTCATCGGGACTGGATGCAGAAAGGTAAGTGATGCCCTTTGTCGGACTAAACAAAACACAAGGAAAGCAGCAGTTAAAAGTCAAGATTTAGGCAGGCTAACAGTTACGCCAAGGAAGATGGCTTTAAATCCAGTTAGATTTTCCTTGAAAGAAATGAACAAATGCTGGATGCTTCTACAAAAGTTCTCAATTGGGTAATAAAAAGAAAAATAAATAGACTTAAGTGGAGAATAAAGTAGGAGATACATGCAGGAACATGGCTAATATCCACAGTGGACATTGAATCAGAGGGCAGCAGAGTGCACAGAAGGCAGATTAAATGATGTGCTGAATTTGATTGGAACTTTATTGAAGGCTAAATAATGGGATTGGGGAGTTAAGGAAACATAGGATGAGATCATGATGCTCATGTGGATGGAATGATGCTATTCAGCAAAGTGGTAACCCAATCTCGATTCATCTTCCCACTGAAAAGAAAGTGACTTTTCACTGACTGAGATATTTGTCTATCACCCAGTACTTACTTTCATCTCCTTCATCTCAGTTGCTGTTGATCTGTTCTTTTTCTCCTCATCCCTGTATTATGTTTTGCTGTATAACTTGTACTTCCTCCCTGTTTGGACAGAGGATGTATGCTTGGAATGTTCACTAACCTTTCCTTTTACAAATTCTGATTGACTTGCTCAGGTTTGTTATTCTGTATCAAGAATGCAAACTTAGCATTAGTTGCCAGTTTTCTGGGAGGATAGAATTTGCTGGCAGAGCTTCAAGGTTGCCAACAATGAACAACAGAAATCCTCAATTAAAGAGCAGAACTAGCAGGATTAATTTCACTGTAAATTGCGAGGGAATATTAATTGCTAACGTTATGGAATGCATCAAGGAGCTCTTTGTTTCTGACACTGATATAACTATCCATGAAATAGCACAACTCAATGAAACTAATGTAGACCATGCAGGAGTACTTTTGCACAGGGATGCATGCTATTGATATTAAATGAATTTTCATTTTTGAAATGTAATCATGTCTTCATTTTAATAAGCTGTGGGTTGATAACACTGAAATTGTACAGATTGCTTCCTGCTGCTTCTCTGCAGGACTGTTGAGCAGAGCTACCACTGCCAGAGCTGGAGGCTTTGAGTCTCACGAATGTTTTGAGGTAGTTTAATCTGGAACAGATGATCCAAACAATTTTTTTCCTGTGGGAATTGGTTGTGGGCGGAACAGGGATTTCTAGATAACCTTCAAACGGTTTGTAATGAACCGCCTTTCAAAACCACTGCTCAAAGTGTACAGGGTTCATGGGGGCATCGAGTCTTGTTGTTTTGTTACATAGCTTTCTGATTTGTGAAACCAATCTTGGCAAAATTGGCAATCCTGGCAGAATTAAGACTTCAAAGCTTGTCAACTGATAAATGGGGTTATGTTACGGCCAGTGGGAAGATTTGACTACTTTTAGTGACGTGCTGTGGCGTGACTGTCATTGTTTTGCATACACACTGATCTTTTACTCTCAGGGGCCTGCTGGCAAAAGTCAACAGTTCCTGTTCGTTTTTTGTTGTTGCATTTGCGGTCATATTCAGGTGAATTGGTGTTGGGAGTGCAGGGTGCCTGATGTGTTCTGTATCTGCATTTAGCATCCGAGGTCAGTCTGTTAGATGCTGCATGGAACTCTATGCACTCTTCTACACTATCGTGACAGTTCCAGTTCTTTATCAGATGGTGAAGGGCTAAAGGATGGAACACCGTAGTTAAAAGTGGCAGCCCCCCCCCCCCCCCCCCCCCCCCCCCCAAAGTATTTATCAAATTCCCTTTTGAAAATTGCTGTTGGAGTCTGTTTCCACCACCATTTCAGGCAGCACATTCAGATCATAATACGGTGCATTAAAACAAGCACCCCATATCTCTGGCTCTTTTTGCCAGTTACCTCTGATGAAATACTTGTGTTCCAATGTGCCAGTTGATTTCATACTTTCAGTTGCACAATTATAATCTGTAGTTTGTGTTTGCTTACATTACAACAGTGATTACACTTCAAAAACCATTCATTGACAGAAGTGCTTAAAGTGGTCCTGAAGACGTGAAACGCACTATGAAAATGCAAGCTGCTTTTGAGCTTTGCATCTTTAGGGAATTGAGTTAAACAGAAGAATCAATTAAACATGCCAACTCTGTAAATGGAGATTTTTCTTTTGGATTACTACTTCAACATTTATATTGCAGATGATGAATTTGTTTGCTATGTCAATTTTAATCCAATTATCCAGTAGCCCCATTGCAGCTGTAGTTTTAGATGTCTAGGTCCAACAATATATAGAAAATAGAAGCAGGAGGAGGCCATTCGATCCTTCAAGTCTGCTCCACCATGCAGTATGATGATGGTTGATCATCAGGTTCTATATCCTGATCGTGCCCCCTCCCCAATCCCTTGATCCATTTAGCCCCAAGAGTTGTATCTAATTCCTTCTTGAAATTACACAATGTTTTGGCCTCAATCACTTTCTGTGGTAGAAAATTCCACAGATTTGACACTCTCTAGGTGAAGAAATTTCTCCTCACCTCAGTCCGAAA
The DNA here is from genome assembly GCF_902713615.1 of Scyliorhinus canicula. Taxonomy (NCBI): domain Eukaryota; kingdom Metazoa; phylum Chordata; class Chondrichthyes; order Carcharhiniformes; family Scyliorhinidae; genus Scyliorhinus; species Scyliorhinus canicula. The sequence goes on from NC_052156.1 coordinate 84,851,802, forward strand.
AGGCTTGCCCCTTATCCTCAAACTATGACCCCTAGCTCTGGACTCCCCCACCACTATCAGGAAGATTGTTTCTGAATCTACCCTGTTGAATCCTATTAGAATTTTGTAAGTTTCTATAAGATCCCCCTCACTCTTCTAAAACTCTAATGAATGTAATACTAACCAACTTGGTCTTGCCTCATATGACAATCTTGCCATACCAGGAATCAGCCTGGTAAACCTTTGTTGCACTTCTCCATAGCAAGAACATTATTCCTCGGATAAGGACACCAAAAATGCACACAATACCCCTAGTCTGGCCTCACCAGTGCCCTATACAATTGCAATAAAACATCCCTGTTCCTGTACCCGAATCCCCTCGTTATGAAGGCTAACCTACCATTTACTACCTGCTGTACCTGCGTGCTTACTTTCAGCGACTGATGCATGAGGGCACCAAGGCCTCGCTGAGTATCCACCTCTTTCCATTTACACCCATTCAAATAGTAATCTGCCTTCCTATTTTTGCTACCGAAGCGGATAACTGTGCATTCATCCACATTATATGGCATCTGCCATGCATATGCCCATTCACTCAGTCTGTCGAAATCCCGCTGAAGCATCTCTGCGTCCCTGCATCCTCCTCACAGCTCACCCTTCCATCCAACTTTGTATCATCTGCAAATTTGGAGATAATACATGTAGTTCCCTCGTCCAAATCATTAATATATAATGTGAATAGTTGGGATCCTAGAACAGGATACCCCGCGAGCCATTACCTGCCAATAAATCCTTGATAATGGATTCCAGCAGCTTCCCTATTACCAACGTTAGGCTCACTGGTCTATAGTTCCCTGTTTTATCAGCTATCCTCCTGTCTGTAGGAGCCATTGCAGAGTCCAAAGAATTTTGCAAAATGATCAATGGATCTACTATTTCTAGGGCCACTTCCTTAAATACTCTGCGATGAAGATTAACAGGCACTGGAGATTTTTCCGCCTTCAATCCCATTAATTTCCCAAAACCATTTATTTACTAATACTAATTCCATTCAGCTTCTCACTGAAGCTTGTTTCTCAGAATTTACGATACATTATTCATCTCTTCCATTGTGAAGACAGAAGCAAAGCACAAATTTAGTTTTTCAGCCATTTCTTTGAACCCTGTTATGCATTCCCCCGTTTATGACAGTTAGTTTTTAACAATCTTTTTCTCTCTAGAAACATTTATAATCAGTTTTTATGTTCCCTGCTAGCTTACTTATTGTATTTTTCCATTCTTAATCAATCCCTTAGTCCGCCTTTGCTGAATTTTAAACTGATCCCAATGCTCAGATCTTTTTCTTGCTAGTTTGTATCTTTGAATCTAATACTATTTCTAATTTTCCTTGTAAGCCATGGTTTGGCCACAGTTCTCTTTCTACTTTTGTGCCAGATAGGAATAAACAACTTTTGGAGTTCACCGAATCTTTCCTTGAATGCCTGCCATTGCCTGTCTGCTGTCCTTCCATTCAGCATTGTTTTCCAGTCCGTCATAGCCAGCTCATGCCATCATAGCTACCTTTATTGAGGTCTCGGGATCAACTATCTCCCTATCCATCTTGATAAAGAATTCTACCATATTATGGTCACTCATCCCCAAGAGTTCTCTCACATCTAGACTGCCGACTAATTGTTTCTCATTTGTCATGTGAGAGTGCCTTTAAGAATTGGATGTTTAAGAAATGTACCTTTAAGAAATGAAGCTGATCATATTACTGAAGTGATGTCACGGGGGGGGGGGGGGGGGGGGGGAAGCTGAGCTCACTTCTGCTTTTCGGGAGTTTTAGTTTCAGTTTGACGAAAGCTTTGGTGTGGCTGTGAGCTGCATTGCTGGTGATCTCTACCATGAAGGACTATCTCTTAATCCTTTGGTGAAATCGGAATTGTAAAAAGTTCTCAGTATTGAATATAAATCTAATGTGCTTCTGTTTGAAGGATTTGTTAAGTCTTTTGGATGTGTAAAGGAACAGTTTGCAGGATTGGGTAGTGTATTATTTTCGGGGTTATCTTTGAAGTAAGGGGTGTTAAGAGATCCAATGTTTATTTAAAAGGTTAATTTGAGTTCATGGAATAAACATTGTTTTGTTTTAAAAACCACGTGTCCATAATTGTAATACTACACCTGGGGAACAGGCCGTGTGCTTCAAAAGCAACAATTCATTAAAGGTGGGGGTTGTTGAATTCCATGATACATTTTGGGGTTCTGAAAACACCTCTCCCATAACACATTGCACAGCACCCAATCCCAGATGGCCTGTTCCCTTGTTGGTTCCTCAATGTTTTGGTCCAGAAAACCCATCCTGTATTCACTCCTCTATTGCACTGTGATTAATGCACGACTAATGCACTGCTTGAATGGGTGTGAATAGGCAGTTTTGGCTCCGTGGTAAAAAGACTTTTGCCTCTGAGAAAGGTGATTTCAGACTTCACTACAGAGAATTGAGCACCTGACCTATGCTTTGATTTCAGTCAAGTTCTGGGGGAGTGCTAAATTAGTGATAAATTGTTTTTTGTGTATGCTGCTGTCCCCAAAGCACAATGATCACTTGACTATTATGTACACCAACTAGCATGAAGTGATTATCCCAGTACTAGAGGGACAGCGCAATTTCCTGCTAAACAGATGCTCATGGTGGTGGATCTCTAGTTCTGCTGCCTGCACAATCTTGGGTTACATTTTATCAAAACATGGCCAGGAATTCTCTATACGTGTTACCAACATAATTTTGGCTATGTAATTTTACCACTGAATAGAGGGAGAAGTGAAGCCAAGCCTAAATATGGCCCCAAGTACATAGGAGAGTCACTTGTATATTTGGGAATTCATGTCCAATCATCCTCTGGTTATGCTGGTTACTTTCTCCTGCTTAATGAAAGGCACTCTGTGCAATGATGGCTGACCAAGCATATCTATGTACCAAAATGAATATTTAGCAAAAAATAGCAAATTATTATCACAGCTTTGAAAACAACCGCCAAATAACTAAAAATGTTTAACTCGTTGAGATTAGCTCAGTTGGTTGGGTAGCTGGTTTGTAGTGCAGAACGAGGCCAACAGCGTGGATTCAATTCCCGTATTGGCTGAGGTTATTCATGAAGGCCCCACCTTCTTAAACGTGTCCCTCCCCTGAGATGCACTGATCTTCAGGTTAAATCGCAACCAGCCAACTCCCCCCTCAATAAGGAAAGCAGCCTATGGTCATCTGGTACTATGGCAACTTCTCATTTGCAGGGGAACCCACACTTTGATATATTAAAGGGATTACTTTGTGCAAGACAGGAGTTATCCCAAGAGTTTAGATGCTAGGATGAGATTAACATGGTGTGGCTAATTATGGGATTTATCCTACTCATTGAGGAAAATTTAAAGGTATTAAACATTTTCTTCGATTGAGGATGCTTTGATGTGCTCCTCATTGACCTGAAAATAATGTTTCAAAATTACTTGTCTTGGGGATGCAAATGTTGCAGGCATTTATTATCCATCTCTAATTGTCCTTGAGATGGTGGTGGTGAGCCACCTTTTCTAACTGCTACAGTTTATATGGTGTAGGTGCACCCACAGTGCTGTTTGAAAGGGACTTCCAAGATTTTGACCGAATGGCAGTACAGGAACAGTTGATGTTCCCATCCGCTGGCTGCCTTTATTCTTCCAGGTGTAGAGGTTTCAGGCTTGAAAGATGCTGAGTAGGTGAGTTACATGTCATAGAATTTCCAACCTCTGACCTGCATTGGACCTATAGTATTTAAGAGAATAAAAAACATGTTTACGCAACCCATCTTCATAATTTAATCCTTTTATACCTTGTATTCCTGGTGTAACTGCACTGCACTTCCTCCAAGGCCAGTGTATCTTGCTTGTGCTACTCTAGATTGCCTTGCAAATGATCATTAATTCTTCACCTCTGAGTTCAATAAAGATATGAAAGCTACTTGTCACAAGAGACTCTGTACTTAAGCCTTGGTGTGATTTGTTGTGACTCTTGAGTAAAGATTCTGCTGTTCCATGTGCTAAATCTCTTACATTTAATCTTGCATCAGTGGCCTCTTGTTTTGAGCCCCATGCGCCATAGTACAGAAGACCTGGTAGTGGTAGACCCCCTAACTACAATTCTGTCTGGAATGCATCTTGTTTGTCCTATGCTCCTAATCTGTTATCCAATCTCCCATGGTGATTACTAACTAAACTGCAAGCACCTATTACTCTGCTAAACGTATCTTCTAAGTATTATCTCTGGGTCCTTCACAGTGGGGAAGAAACCGTCACATGGCAATCTGCTTGTTTCACTCTAATCTTTTGCTGTTTTGCCTTTTTTTAAGGTTTCTTTCTGACCTTCAAGCCTTCTTGATTTTGGGTTCTTACTTTGTGCACACAAATCAAAAAAGGCTGATGAATTGTTCATTCAATAAGCCCTCTGGCTCAAGTTCAGTTTATTTTCACAGTTCCGCATATCTCTCGGACAAAACATCAGGGAAATTATGATTTTAGCGTAAGAGGAGGTACAAGGAAATCTCATCTGATTTTGTAAGTCAATTGTGCATCTAAACAACTAACGGACACATCCTGCATTGGTGATCATTTGCTGCTTTTCCTAAATGTTTCCATCGTACTTATTTTTGATGCCATTCTCGCAGTCATCAAAATGCCCCAATGAGGCGCAGCACGGTGGCGCAATGGTTAGCACTGCTGCCTCACGGCACTGAGGTCCCAGGTTCGATCCCAGCTCTGGGTCACTGTCTGTGTGGAGTTTGCACATTTTCCCAATGTTTGTGTTTGTTTCGCCCCCACAACCCAAAAGATGTGCCGGGTATGTGGATTGGCCACACTAAATTGTCTCTTAATTGGAAAAAATGAATTGGGTACTCTAAATTTATTTTAAAAAGATGCTCCAGTGGAGCAGGCGCCTGCAATGTTTCAATACAAGTAGAAGAATGGGCTATTGGAACATTTTGGCCTGTTGAACTAAATGTATGGTTTGAAATGGAAAAAATGAATTGGGTACTCTAAATTTATTTTAAAAAGATGCTCCAGTGGAGCAGGTGCCTGCAATGTTTCAATACAAGTAGAAGAGTGGGCTATTAGAACATTTTGGCCTGTTGAACTAAATGTATGGTTTGAAATGAAGTTGGTGTCAGTCGCCTGTTGACTCAGTGGGGTAAGCACAACAGTTGGATTGGAGATGGGCAGTGAATTATTCTCGCCAGATACAAGGGAGTAGAGTATGATGGTGAGGAATCAGCCAGGTTTCCTACTTTTCATTCGATTGTCTCAACTCAGTAGAGAGCACAATTCTGCTTGGTTGTGATACCCAAATTGGTGGATTAGTATGCCCATGTTTTCTCTATAGGCTCAAACCATCAGATTGAAAGAGACTGTACCTCAGCATCAGTTTAAGCCTTCAGAAGTGGAGGAGAGAAAATCTGGGCTGCAGGCGAGAGAAAGAGATTGGAAATCCTGATTGTGTACACTGTTCGGGGTGAACCTTTTCCATAATTTGAACCTTTAATTCCATCACTAGTTGTGAACATATTTAGGAGCACTAACATCCCATTTGTGCAGGGAATCTTCCGTGAAATCAGTCAGGAGCTCGTGTGAAGGTGAAAGGAATGTCAATTCTAATGTAATTCCATGGACACATGGCTTCCCAACACATCCATATGATGTAAGATGTGTTGATATACAGCAAGGTTGTTTGTTGTAATATCCCTTCCCTTAAAAAGTTTTTGGAAGAAAATCGACAAATTCCTGATAGGGAAATAATGAAAGGATACTGGCTTAGAATCAAGTCAAAGTGTTAACGACAATCGAGAATACAGGTCCAGGAAACTGCCTGAAATATAACAAAATAAATGGCCATTTCTCTTTCGAACTCTTGCCATTTATAGTTAAGCGGATTATCATGTGAATTGAGTGAGTTAAAATGCACTGTTATGTTCAGGTGATCTGCACCTTTTTCATGTGTTGAAATTAAATAACCAGGAAATATTTTCTATTTGGTGAGGAACAAAAAATAGGTGAGTAGATTGGAATTTAATTTAGATCATGAAGAATTCCACACTGATATATGAACAGAATGATTCTGATTCATTGGAATTCATGTATTGGAGTGAATGGGAGCTAGGTTGGTCCAGGGAAATTCCACGCATTGGGAGCGAATGACTTGTAGAGAAATGGATCATGATTTGGCACATTGCAGTGGAGTGCATGGCTCGCTTGTGTCTGACACTGTCGCCCCTCATCCACTTTGAGGGATTCCTGGAATCTGACACATCTTAATTGAACGTTCTTTTGTTATTCTGCCTCCATGCATAGTTCAGGCCGTGCCCTATTGGGCCTGCCTCCACCAACACCCCGACTCCCTCCCTCCCCACCACCCTCCTTTCCCCTCCCACCACCACCCCTGCCTTTCCCTTCTGTTAGTACAGAGGCAAGGGAACCCACACAAACACGGGGAGAATGTGTAAACTCCACACAGACAGTGACCCAGAGCCGGGATCGAACCTGAGACCTTGGCGCCACCACTGCTGACCACTGTGCCACCATGCTGATGCCACCGTGCCATTTTATGATCAGCTAATAGAAATCTGTAATAATCCTGTACACCTCTTGTCGAATCTCCCCTCAATTTCCTAGCTTCTCCAATCAACCCCTGCAGCTAAAATTCCTTACCCGTAGAACTCCCAGATCTCTCTGCACATCAATTTTCCCCAGGACTCTTCCATTGACCGTATAGTCCGCTCTTAAATTAGATCTTCCAAAATGCATCACCTCGCATTTGCCTGGATTGAACTCCATCTGCTCTGCCCAACTCTCCAATCTATCTATATTTTGCTGTATTCTCTGACAGTCCTCCTCGCTATCTGCAACTCCACCAATCTTAGTATCATCTGCAAACTTGCTAATCAGACCACCTATACCTTTGTCCAGATCATTTATGTATATCACAAACAACAATGGCCCAAGCACGGATCCCTGTGGAACACCATTAGTCACCTTTCTCCATTTTGAGACAGTCCCTTCCACCACTACTCTCTGTCTCTTGTTGCCCAGCCAGTTCTTTATCCATCTAGCTAGTACACCCTGAACCCCATACGACTTCACTTTTTCCATCAACCTGCCATGGGAAACTTTATCAAACGCCTTACTGAAGTCCATGGATATGACATCTACAGTCCTTCCCTCATCAATTAAATTTGTCACTTCCTCAAAGAATTCTATTAGGTTTGTAAGACATGACCTTCCCTGCACAAAACCATGCTGTCTATCACTGATAAGTCTATTTTCTTCCAAATGTGAATAGATCCTATCCCTCAGTATCTTCTCCAACAGTTTGCCTACCACTGACGTCAAGCTCATAGGTCTATAATTCCCTGGATTATCACTGCTGCCCTTTTTACGCAAAGGGACAACATTAGCAATTCTCCAGTCCTCCAGGACCTCACCCGTGCTCAAGGATGCTGCAAAGATATCTGTTGAGGCCCCAGAAATTTCGTCCCTCGCTTCCCTCAGTAACCTGGGATAGATTCCATTCGGACCTGGGGACATGTCCACCTTAATGCCTTTTAGAAAAGCCAAAACTTCCCCCTTCCTTATGCCGACTTGACCTAGAGTATTTAAACATCCATCCCCAGCCTCAACATCCGTCTTGTCCCTCTCCTTGGTGAATACCGATGCAAAGTACTCATTAATAATCTCACCCATTTCCTCTGACTCCACGCATAAATTCCCTCTTTTGTCTTTGAGTGGGCCAATCCTTTCTCTAGTTACCCTCTTGCTCCTTATAAACGAATAGTAACAATTGGTTACACAACACTAAATCCACTTCCCCTCCACCTCATAATTAAGCTTAGACCTGTTTTTATTGGATGTATTATATGAAAAATTGGCTGTTGAAATTCTTCTCCTTGGAGCAGCGAAGGTTAAGGTGAGATTTAATGGAGGTTTTCAAAGTCATGAAGGGTTTTGATGAGAGTGAATAGGGAGAAAGTGTTCCACTGGTAGTGAGATTGATAACCCAGGGGCAAAGTTGTATCTATCCATTCATAATCAGATAGCCTCTGAGCAAATCTCATTGAATTTCCGCAGCACTGAGCCCTGCAGTGTTTTCAATCTCAATAGCTTGGTGGAAAGGAGATATAAACAGTTTTGGGGTACGGGAGATTAAGAGTATAGAGGTCAGGAGCACAGATTTGACTTCGCAGGAGGGTGCCAGTGTTCAGGTAGGTGGTTTGAAGTGTGTCTACTTCAATGCCAGGAGTATACGAAATAAGGTTGGGGAACTGGCAGCATGGGTTGGTACCTGGGACTTCGATGTTGTGGCCATTTCAGAGACATGGATAGAGCAGGGACAGGAATGGTTGTTGCAGGTTCCGGGGTTTAGGTGTTTTAGTAAGCTCAGAGAAGGGGGCAAAAGAGGGGGAGGTGTGGCGCTGCTAGTCAAGGACAGTATTACGGTGGCGGAAAGGATGCTAGATGGGGACTCTTCTTCCGAGGTAGTATGGGCTGAGGTTAGAAACAGGAAAGGAGAGGTCACCCTGTTGAGAGTTTTCTATAGGCCACCTAATAGTTCTAGGGATGTAGAGGAAAGGATGGCGAAGATGATTCTGGAAAAGAGCGAAAGTAACAGGGTAGTTGTTATGGGAGACTTTAACTTTCCAAATATTGACTGGAAAAGATATAGTTCGAGTACATTAGATGGGTCATTCTTTGTACAATGTGTGCAGGAGGGTTTCCTGACACAATATGTTGACAGGCCAACAAGAGGCGAGGCCACATTGGATTTGGTTTTGGGTAATGAACCAGGCCAGGTGTTAGATCTGGAGGTAGGTGAGCACTTTGGAAACAGTGACCACAATTCGGTGACCTTTACGTTAGTGATGGAAAGGGATAAGTATACCCCGCAGGTCAAGAGTTATAGCTGGGGGAAGGGCAATTATGATGCCATTAGACATGACTTAGGATGTGTAGGTTGGAGAAGTAGGCTGCAAGGGTTGGGCACACTGGATATGTGGAGCTTGTTCAAGGAACAGCTATTGCATGTTCTTGATAAGTACGTACCAGTCAGGCAGGGAGGAAGGGGTCGAGCGAGGGAACCGTGGTTTACCAAAGAAGTGGAATCTCTTGTTAAGAGGAAGAAGGAGGCCTATGTGAAGATGAGGCATGAAGTTTCAGTTGGGGCGCTTGATAGTTACAAGGAAGCGAGGAAGGATCTAAAGAGAGAGCTGAGACGAGCAAGGAGGGGACATGAGAAGTCTTTGGCAGGTAGGATCAAGGAAAACCCAAAAGCTTTCTATAGGTATGTCAGGAATAAAAGAATGACTAGGGTAAGAGTAGGGCCAGTCAAGGACAGTGGTGGGAAGTTGTGTGTGGAGGCTGAGGAGATAAGCGAGATACTAAATGAATACTTTTCGTCAGTATTCACTCAAGAAAAAGATAATATTGTGGAGGAGAATGCTGAGACCCAGGCTATTAGAATAGATGGCATTGAGGTGAGTAGGGAAGAAGTGTTGGCAATTCTGGACAAGGTGAAAATAGATAAGTCCCCGGGGCCGGATGGGATTTATCCTAGGATTCTCTGGGAAGCCAGGGAAGAGATTGCTGAGCCTTTGGCTTTGATTTTTAGGTCATCATTGGCTACAGGAATAGTGCCAGAGGACTGGAGGATAGCAAATGTGGTCCCTTTGTTCAAGAAGGGGAGTAGAGATAACCCCGGTAACTATAGGCCGGTGAGCCTAACGTCTGTGGTGGGTAAAGTCTTGGAGAGGATTATAAAAGATACGATTTATAATCATCTAGATAGGAATAATATGATTAGGGACAGTCAGCATGGTTTTGTGAAGGGTAGGTCATGCCTCACAAACCTTATCGAGTTCTTTGAGAAGGTGACTGAACAGGTAGACGAGGGTAGAGCAGTTGATGTGGTGTATATGGATTTCAGTAAAGCGTTTGATAAGGTTCCCCACGGTCGGCTATTGCAGAAAATACGAAGGCTGGGGATTGAGGGTGATTTAGAGATGTGGATCAGAAATTGGCTAGTTGAAAGAAGACAGAGAGTGGTAGTTGATGGGAAATGTTCAGAATGGAGTTCAGTTACGAGTGGCGTACCACAAGGATCTGTTCTGGGGCCGTTGCTGTTTGTCATTTTTATAAATGACCTAGAGGAGGGCGCAGAAGGATGGGTGAGTAAATTTGCAGACGACACTAAAGTCGGTGGAGTTGTAGACAGTGCGGAAGGATGTTGCAGGTTACAGAGGGACATAGATAAGCTGCAGAGCTGGGCTGAGAGGTGGCAAATGGAGTTTAATGTGGAGAAGTGTGAGGTGATTCACTTTGGAAAGAATAACAGAAATGTGGAATATTTGGCTAATGGTAAAATTCTTGGCAGTGTGGATGAGCAGAGGGATCTCGGTGTCCATGTACATAGATCCCTGAAAGTTGCCACCCAGGTTGATAGGGTTGTGAAGAAGGTCTATGGTGTGTTGGCCTTTATTGGTAGAGGGATTGAGTTCCGGAGCCATGAGGTCATGTTGCAGTTGTACAAAACTCTAGTACGGCCGCATTTGGAGTATTGCGTACAGTTCTGGTCGCCTCATTATAGGAAGGACGTGGAAGCTTTGGAACGGGTGCAGAGGAGATTTACCAGGATGTTGCCTGGTATGGAGGGAAAATCGTATGAGGAAAGGCTGATGGACTTGAGGTTGTTTTCGTTAGAGAGAAGAAGGTTAAGAGGTGACTTAATAGAGGCATACAAAATGATCAGAGGGTTAGATAGGGTGGACAGCGAGAGCCTTCTCCCGCGGATGGAGGTGGCTAGCACGAGGGGACATAGCCTTAAATTGAGGGGTAATAGATATAGGACAGAGGTCAGAGGTGGGTTTTTTATGCAAAGAGTGGTGAGGCCGTGGAATGCCCTACCTGCAACAGTAGTGAACTCGCCAACATTGAGGGCATTTAAAAATTTATTGGATAAGCATATGGATGATAAGGGCATAGTGTAGGTTAGATGGCCTTTAGATTTTTTTTCCATGTCGGTGCAACATCGAGGGCCGAAGGGCCTGTACTGCGCTGTATCGTTCTATGTTCTATGTTCTAAAATTAATTATTTGAACTTAAAGCAGGAAAGTGTGCGAGTTATTACACCTGCCTAAAAGACAATTTGTAAAACGCTCCTTGTATTTGACTTTCTAAGACGATGTTGAAAAGTAAGGTAGGAGTCTTGTGGAACATTAACATAGGCAGTGAATTTCGGTTGAATGGCCTGGTTCTGTAATGTGGATTCAATGTAATTCTTAAATAATGCAAAAGTGGCTTTACTGTGAACGTTGGAACAAGTCAGGGTTCTGTCAAATCTTGACATTTCAAGTCAAGACCAATTATATTCCAAAATGCTCAGACTGAACTGATTTGAATGAGCTGTTCTCTTCAGATAATAAATTCAAGCTGCCTTTAAAATGATCAAGGACACCCTGTGCTCATAGATAAGGAATGTGTTGTACTCTGTTGAAATTGGTTTGATTTACATATGCATACAGGCAGTTTAATTATATTGTTTCATCTGAAATGTCACGTAAAGGCCCTTGGCATCCCTCAACGCCCTTAACTGTGCTGAACTGGCTCTGATGACAGCTGTGTATTACTGACGCAGTGACTCTTGCCAAAACAATCTTTCATTGGTTGATTATGTTACCATGGTACACCTGCAGAGTGCGGACCAATGCTCCTAACAAGTGGTTACATAACACTAAATCCACCTCCCCTCCACCTCCGAATTAAGCTTAGATCTGTTTTTGTTGGATGTAGTACACTGATTCTAAAATCGCTTGTATCTAATGCATCTGATATGAACTGCACTGAGGTCCTGGTCTCAGGAAGGGGAGCTGCTATTTTTTTTGCGTCCTTTGCTGTGCTACCTCTGTCTATTTCTGCATTTCCGTTGTTTATCTACACCTGTGTGAATGCTCCCACTGTCAACATTTCCCAAGTTGTTGGTCCATTATCAAAGAACATACAGTAATAGAGCAGCATCAAAAGTCAGCTTTGAATTTTGTGGCCAGTAACTCATCTCCTGACTCCCTAAAACCTGTCTACCATCTACAAGGCACAAGTCAGGGGTGTGATGGAATACTCTCCCCTTGCTTGGATGAGGTGCAGCTCCAACAGCTCTTAAGAAGCTCTACATCACCCAAGATAAAGCAGCCCGCTTGTTTGCATCCCAGCCACCACTGTCAACATTTATTCCCTCCACTAACGTGACAGGTTGGGGGAAAGCTGTGGTTGCTGGAGATCTGAAATAAAAATGAGATGCTAGAATAAGCATGAACATTTTTAAAAAAATATAATTTTTATTGGAATTTTTTTACAGAGAATATAAAACATAACGACAAACAATGAAATGCAACAAAATAACCCATAATAACCGTACCACCCCCAGACCGTATTGACGCATGTATCACATCCCCCCAACCCCAATGAACAACAAAAGAACTTCAATTTAAATTAAATAAACAAACATAGTCATCGTCTCTCCCCCCCCCCCCCCCCCCCGGGTTGCTGCTGCTACTGTCCCCGTACCCTATCGTTGAGCCAGAAAGTCGAGAAAAGGTTGCCACCGCCTAAAGAACCCTTGTACCGACCCTCTCAGCGCGAATTTGACCTTCTCTAGCTTAATGAAACCCGCCATGTCATTGATCCAGGTCTCCACGCTTGGGGGCCTCGCATCCTTCCATTGTAGCAAGATCCTTCGCCGGGGACGCAAAGGCCAGCACACCGGCCTCTTTCGCCTCCTGCACTCCCGGCTCCACCCCAACCCCAAAAATCGCGAGTCCCCAGCCTGGCTTGACCCTAGATCCTACCACCCTCGACACTGTCCTCGCCACCCCCTTCCAGAACTCCTCCAGCGCCGGGCATGCCCAGAACATATGGGCATGGTTCGCTGGACTCCCCGAGCACCTGACACACCTGTCTTCACCCCCAAAGAACCTACTCATCCTTGTCCCAGTCATGTGGGCCCGGTGCAGCACCTTGAATTGGATGAGGCTAAGCCGCGCACACGAGGAGGAAGAATTAACCCTCTCCAGGGCATCAGCCCATGTCCCGTCTTCGATCTGTTCCCCCAGTTCCCCTTCCCACTTAGCTTTCAGCTCCTCTACTGACGCCTCCTCCACCTCCTGCATAACCTTGTAGATATCAGGTATCTTCCCCTCTGCGACCCAGACCCCCGAAAGCACCCTGTCGCTCACCCCCCTCGCGGGAAGCGAAGGGAATCCCTCCACCTGCCGCCTAGCAAATGCCTTTACCTGCAGATACCTGAACATGTTCCCCGGGGGGAGCCCAAATTTCTCCTCCAACTCCCCCAGGCTCGCAAACCTCCCATCAATAAACAGCTGTCTGATGCCCGCTCTGTACCAACCCTGAAATCCCCCATCAATGTTCCCGGGGACGAACCTATGGTTCCCCCTTAACGGAGCCTCCATCGAGCTCCCCACTTCTCCCCTATGTCGCCTCCACTGCCCCCAAATCTTGAGGGTAGCCGCCGCATGAACATTTTTGATCAATAATCTTTTGTCAGAACTGGAAAAGGTTAGCGTTTGCAGTGCCTTGCACCATTATCCCTTTTGTCAGTAATGTCTTCTGCTTTCCATTCCATCACAGGCCTATCATTTTGTTTCTCCGATTTGTCCCACATACATTTTCCCTGCTTCAGTACTTGCGCTCAAAGCCTGTTACATCTCTAATTAGCTTCAATTTCTAAAGCAGGATTAAGTTTAATTCTCTTTCTCCCTCCACAGGGTGTTGCCTGAGCTGCTGAGTACTGTTTACATTATAATTAAATGCTCCATTTCCTTTACTGTGAAGACTGTATCCGCCACTGGCAACTCTATCCCTGTTGAGCAAAGGTTGCTGCAACATACATTAGGTCAGGGGTTCCCAAACTTTTCGAGCAACAGAACCGACTGGGCGACATGGTAGCACAGTGGTTAGCACTGTGGCTTCACAGTGCCAGGGTCCCAGGTTTGATTCCTCACTGTCTGTGTGTAGTCTGCATTCTCCCTGTGTCTGCGTGGGTTTCCTCCAGGTGCGCCGGTTTCCTCCCACAAGACCCGAAAGACGTGCTTGTTAGGTTAACTGGACACTCTGAATTCTCCCTCAGTGTAACCGAACAGGCACCGGAGTGTGGTGACTAGGGGATTTTCACAGTAACTTCATTTCAGTGTTAATGTAAGTCTACTTATGACGATAATAAAGATCATTATTATTATTATTAAAAGAGGCCCAAATAGCATCGGGCAAAGCATTCCCACAATGGGTATGTCCCCTTTTCTGAACACAGAAATCAAATGTAAACACGTGTTTTCTAGATGTTTTTATGAACCTTGGCCGCATGTGTACTCTCCCCTCGCGGCCGTGAGCATGCTCCCTACTCTCGGCCGCGAGCATTACACCCCCCCCCCCCCCCCGCCCCCACATTGTCGAAATGCTTTCAAATAATAACTAGAAAACTGTACATCAAATTTGTGTTTTCCACAAAAAATGGTATTTTAAATAAATGAAGGGATGAAGCTCTCCATTTCGTAGTCTGTCTCTTTTGGTTGATTTGAGATTATACACTACTTGCAATCAAGGGCAGGATGAGTTACCTCCCACCAGGTCTCTACCAGTGCTGCCCTCTTAAGTACTTGCAAACAATATAGCAGGGAATCAGTAGTGCAGTGCTATTATCACTACATCAGTAATCCAGAGACCCAGAGTATTGCTCTATGTAACCCACCAGGGCAGATGGAGAAATTTGGAATTAAAAGTCTAATCATGAAAATCATTGTGGGTTGACGTAATAACCTATCTGGTCCATTGATGTCCTTTAGGGAAGGAAATCTACTGTCGCTACCTGGTCTGGCCAACATGTGACTCCAGATCCAGAGCAACGTGGTTGACTCTTAAATGCCCCTCAGGAATGGCTGAGCGAATTACTCTGTTCAAGGGCAGTTACAAATCGGGAACAAATGCTGACCCAGCCAGCAATGGCCCCATCCCATGAATAAAAAAAACACTGCTGCTAGTTTCTTCTAGATACCTGGTCAGAGCATTGCAGCTAAAAGCAAGAATTAATCAACAAATTGACTTTCTTGGGGGTCAACCATTAATCTTCCATGGTTCTTCACCTCACTCTTTAGAGAGCAGCTGTGTAGTTGAGACTTTGCATGGTGTTCGTTTCTGTTACCTGCTGGTTTGCTTGTTTAGATTTTTTTCACTTTTCCTCCCTTGTTACTCTGAAAGAGAAAAGAAAGGATGGGGGACTCCCTCTGACACACCTGCCAGACCAGTACTTGCCCTTAGTTTGTCGGGCAAACTACAGTGAGTTGTCTTCTGATTTGTTCTTCATGGAAGAGTTTTATCATTGCTTGGAGCCTCCCATCAGGACTCGGGCTATGAATTTTCTAGGATCAAATCCCATTTGGCCTTGAGCTGTTTCAACCTGCTGCTTCATACTTAAATCTTTTACAGATATGTTCATTAATGCAAGTCCTCAATGCTTTACATTTTGAACAGTAAAAAGTCTTACAACACCAGGTTAAAGTCCAACATGTTTGTTTCAAACACTAGCTTTCGGAGCACTGCTCCTTCCTCGGGTGAATGAAGAGGTATGTCATGAGGTATTACATTTTGAAGATCAGTAGATGAAAACGTGTGGCTGTACAGGAGTTTGAACTAAGAGAAGGGTGGAAGATACATTAGTTTGGTCTTTGTACAGACTGCAGAAATCATTTTTCTACCTCCACCACAAAATGCCGAAGAGTGTCATACTGAGGCAAGGTTTCATTGGTGTCAGCTGCCATACGATATCTCATCCAAGTAGCTTCACGTTACCTTGGAGAGTGAGTTTTGCCTAATTATACAACTGTGGAGACATCATATCTGATTCTGTCAGCACCAAGTATCCACATTGGCTGTTTGTTTTATCCTGTATCTCAGGGACACCCAGCCAGTTGGAAAATCCCAGCTGAGACCAACTAACTCATCATGAAGCACAACAAAATGTTAAAGTATTATTTTGACAGCTCCAATTGAATCTCCTCTACAATATTCTGAAGTAGTGCATTCCGGATTCCAACTACTTGTGTTTTAAAAACAAGTTTTTCCTTTTGTCAATCATGAACTGGGGATTTTTGGTTCTCAGACTTCTCAATTATGGAGCAAGTTCTCCCAATCTACTCTAACCAGATCCCTCATAATTTTGGACACATCTATTAAATCTCCTCTCAATCTTCTTGAAGGAGTGCAAATCCAATTTCTCCAAACTATCCACTCAACTGAAGTCCCTTATCCCTGAAACCATTCTTGTAAATCTTCTCTGCATCCTCTCTAATATCTTCCTAAAGTGTGCTATTCAGAATTGGATACAGCACTCCAGTTGAGGCTGAACAAGTGTTTTTGTGAAGGTTCATCACAACTTGCATGATTTTGGTCTCTGTCTCTGTTTATGAAGCTCAATCCTGAATGTCTTTTTACCCACTTCTCAAATTTGCCCGTGCTACGTTTAATGATTTGTGCACATATACTCCCATGTCTTTTTTTCCTGCACCCCCTTTAGAATTTAGCCCTCATTGATCATTGCTTCTCCTCATTCCTCTTAACAAAATGTATCCCGTCATATTTCTTTGCATCATATTTCATCTGCCACCACGTGTCTGCCCATTCCACCAACCTGTCCATATCCTTTTGAAGTCTTTTAAAATAATTTTTATTGTCACATGTAGGCTTACATTAACACTGCAACGAAGTCACCGTGAAAAGCCCCTAGTCGCCACATTCCGGCACCTGTTCGGGTACACAGAGAAAATTCAGAATGTCCAAATTACCTAACAGCATGCCTTTCGGGACTTGTGGGAGGAAACCGGAGCACCCGGAGGAAACCCATGCAGACACGGAGAACGTGCAGACTCCACACAGACAGTGACCCAAGCCGGGAATCGAACCTGGGAACCTGGAGCTGTGAAGCAACAATGCTATCCACTCTGCTACCGTGCTGCCATCTTTCGTACAGTTCACAGTACTTTCAAGTTTTGTCACCTGCAAGGTTTGAAGTTGTGCCCTGTACATCCAAATATAGGACATAAAAATATATCAAGAAAAGCAGTGGACCTCATACCAACCCCAGGAAAACCCCAACATTTATCTTCCAGTTGAAGAGCAGTTAGGAATGAGGCAACATTAAAAGATCCATGCACCAAAGCAGCTGCTGTGGGGTTTGTGGGTGGGAGTGGGCAGAATCGCAGAATTGTTAAAGCACAGAAAGAAGCTATTCAGTCCATCGAGTCTGCACTGGCTCTCTGAGCAATTCACCTACTACTGTTCACCTGCTTTCTCCCCGTAACCCTGCACATTCTTCCTTTTCAGATAACAATCGTATTTCCCTTTTGGATGCTTTGGCTGACCCTGCCTGTTCCTCTTTCAGGCAGTACATTTCCAGATCCTAACCACACATTGTGTGAACAGGCTTTTCATGGCATTTTTGCTTTTTTTGCCAATTACATGTGTCTGCTTGTGCCCGATCCTTTCAGTTGGGAACAGTTTCTCCCTAGCTACTCTGTCCTGTCCCGTCCCCTCAGGATTTTGACTGCTTCTATCAACTCTCGCGTCAATCTTCTCCAAGGAAAACATTTGCAACTTCCCCAAACTACCTTCATAACTGGAGGAGGGACTGACCTCTTTGATATGAAGGATGGAAGAGTGCAGGGGGCCTTGAAATGGAATGAAGGGAGAAAGAGAGGTATTATGTAACAGCTATGTTGTTGCCCTCCTTGTATTCATTTTAGTTTAATACAAATCGCTGTTGGGCAACGGGGGAAGAAAGGATGAGGCACCCATTTTTAGATCAGCCTAAAATACTTATAATTAATCACGTTTGAAATTATTTAGGAAGAAATTGAGTATTCAATAAATTTGAATCTCTTAAATTCACACAAATGACCACTGCGCAATGTGGTGCCTGTGCCATTTCTCAGAAAAAAAATACATCACGTAATTCCATTAATTCACCTGCCCTTTCCTCAAAGTCGATTACACCTTTTTCTTTCAAATTTTTTTTCCTTCCCTTTTGAAAGCTACTATTAATTTGTTTCCATCACTTTCTGTTGGCAGAATCCATGGACTGACGACCCTCTGCACAAACAAACCCCCAAGCCCTTTTTCTTTGGTGATGATCTGAAATTTATACCTCCAGGTTACCGAGTCATTGTCCTGTGAAAATGGGGATTCCTTGTTTACATCAAAATCTCTCAATTTTAAACATCTCTGCCAACCTATCTGTAATGAAAGCAGACCTGAAGCACTGCAATTGCTGCCACTTAATTTGGAGATTATTTATAGAGGCCCTGCAACTGAAATTGTTCATTTTCACAGGGCTGGAGGTCAATTGGAACTTCAGTACTGAAATCATTAGATTTTTAATTGAGCAAGGATGCTAGGGAATATTGAGCAAAGGCAAATAAATGAAGTTGAGGTACAGACCAACCATGATTTAACATGGTGGAGAGTCGGTTTGAGGAGTTGAATCTTGCTGTTCCTGTGTTTGAAGCGATTTTGCATGGACTGGAATTGGCACAGTTAGTTTTATTCTGACTTCAGAAAGATGTCTTCCATGCTGATGATAGTTGTTATGTTACATGGCTTTATATAATCTTTATTAGTGTCACAAGTAGGCTTACATTAACACTACACCTAAGTTACTGTGAAAATCCACTAGTCGACACACTACGGTGCCTGTTCGGGTACACGGAAGGGAGAATTCAGATTGTCCAATTCACCTAACAAACACTTCTTTTGGGACTTGTGGGAGGAAACCGGAGCACCCAGAGGAAACCCACGCAGACACTGGGAGACCATGCAGGCTCTGCACAGTGATCCAAGCCGGGAATCGAACCTGGGTTCCTGGCGCTGTGAAGCAACAGTTTTAACTATTGTTTTTCATCAAGAAGGTTGCAGTTGAACCATTTGATTTGCACATGCCATGATAATTTATTTCCATTAGGAGCAGAGGAGCAGGAATAGGCTGTTCAAACCCTCAAACCCGTTACAGCACTCTATATCATGGCTGATTAGCACCATAAGCTCATTTGCCCACATTTACTCTTTAATTCTAATGATCTAATCCAATAAAAATTTATTGAGTCCACAAATTTTAATTATCAGTGTTTTTTCCTGATTATCTTGGCAGCCTGAGTTGCATTGAATTTCTTTCAGCCAAGCCTTTAGTTTGGGATTCTGGTTTTAGTATTTGTGAATCTTATTGTCGTAATTGGAAGATCTCGCACTTTTGGCACCCACTGTCGAGGCAAGTGCGTAGCAGATTAAATGCTTGAATGCACTGCTCTGTCGAGAACTTCTATTAAGTCTAGCACAAGTCAGATGCAGATTAGAACCCTCGCGACATTGCCTTGTGAAGTGCAATTTTGTCGGGTTATTACACTTGTCTGATTTAGGATACAATTCCATTTACCCTGCTCTCAAGTATTCCCAGGCCAATTATCATGTAATGAACGGCGCATTCACACTGACTAATGTTCAGGTAAAGCAATTTGCATTATTCCTGCAGTCATAGTGTAATGCAGCCTGAGTCTGAGATCAACTTGAGACTACGCAAAGGATGGAATCTCAGTCTATTTCTGTTCAGAATCAGGTTAGGCTTAGACTAATTTACTTTGCAAGTTTGGCATTGTTGCAGAGCTAAAAGTGCTTTGCACCAGTTTTAAACATATAATTTGAATGCACTGTGAATAACTATCGATTCCAGTAATTCTGTTCATCTGATTGGAGCTGCTTGGAATTATATAGGCAAGTAGATAATGAGTGGTCTGTCTGAGGTTAGAAATGAAACTAGAAAAGAGCTGAGTGTTCGCTCTGAGATTGTGTTTATGGGAGTAAGTGCATTTAAATACAGCTACTGATGTTCAAAGCTGTGCCACATGTACCCTTTTTATATTTTAAAATTGCATTTGAAATGGTTCTGGAATATGTTAGCTGGTATGAAATGTGGTTACTTTTACTAGCGAAGCTGCTCATGCCCTCAGAGGAGGCCTGGATCACTCTTCCTGAAGGGTTTGTTGGCCAGCATCAATACTTTTTCTTTGTTTCGTTGGCAGAATCATAACATACATTGGCAGCAGTCCAATGATAATCAGAGAAAAGTAATGTGTAGCGGATTGCATTTGTCAGGTGGAGTTAAGTGTCGAAGTTGGTACAAACTGATAAATCATATTTAACTATTGTAAGAGACCTCTGTTTATTTCCTTTGTCCCATTTGTTTTATTTTATTATTTTGGTCCATAATTGGAATGCGTCTATGCAGAGCACTCGAACTGAAGCAGCTTGCTTGCTAGAACATTGTTCCCAGGTTTTATGTTTGGAGAGAGGCCAATCTCTCAGGCGCTGAGTGGATCTTAAGAACTGGTTTTGAAGGAAGTTGGTTCAATTTGCTAACTGGCGACCCATGGGTTGCCCAGGGACATTGTTCTGCCTGACAACAGTCAATTATTGGTTTCTGTGTGCAGCTGTTTGAGAGAGCTTGACAAAAGTGCTTAGACCCCGGACAGAGAAGGAAAACACTCTCACTCACACTCTCTCTCTCTCTCTCTCTCTCTCCTCTCTCTCTCTCTCTCTCTCCTCTCTCTCTCTCTCTCTCTCTCTCTCTCTCTCTCTCTTTCCCCCCCTCTCTCTTCCCTGCCCCTCTCTTCTCCCTCCCCTCTACCTCTCTCTCTCTCTCTCTCCCCCCTCTCTCTCTCTCTCCCCTCTCCCTTTCTTCTGCCCCTCTCTTCTCTCCCTCTACCTTCCCCCCCCCCCCCCCCCCCCCCCCCCTCGCGCTCTCTCTCTCTCTCTCTCTCTCTCTCCTCTCTCTCTCTCTCTCTCAAAGAACCAGTTTATTATTCTAAAAACTTGCTTGGCATGGCATATCTTTGATGTAAACTTGAAAAGTAGACCCGTGCCAGTGAAAGCCATCAGATGCGTCTAGACTCTCAAAGAAGTCGGAGGGGTTCTCCCTCTGCTGCTGGTTGACTGTTCTTTCTCCGAGTCCGCAGTGAAGATCATTATGAAAAATGAAAATGAAAATCGCTTATTGTCACGAGTAGGCTTCAATGAAGTTACTGTGAAAAGCCCCTAGTTGCCACATTCCGGCGCTTGTCCGGGGAGGCTGGTACGGGAATCGAACCGTGCTGCTGGCCTGCTTGGTCTGCTTTACAAGCCAGCGATTTAGCCCAGTGAGCTAAACCAGCCCCTTATCATAGAATTTACAGTGCAGAAGGAGGCCATTCGGCCCATCGAGTCTGCACCAGCTCTTGGAAAGAGCACCCTACCCAAGGTCAACACCTCCACCCTATCCCCATAACCCAGTAACCCCACCCAACACTACGGGCAATTTTGGACGCTAAGGGTAATTTATCATGGCCAATCCACCTAACCTGCACATCTTTGGACTGTGGGAGGGAACCGGAGCACCCGGAGGAAACCCACGCACACACGGGGAGGATGTGCAGACTCTGCACAGACAGTGACCCAAGCCGGAATCGAACCTGGGACCCTGGAGCTGTGAAGCATTTGTGCTATCCACAATGCTACCGTGCTGCCCTTATAAACTGAAGGAAAACTAAGTATCCAATTGAAGGCTTAACCTTGAGAAATAAGCTAACTGGAAGTCATCCACCTGAATCAAAGATCCTTATCCTTTTGTTTTATTATATTTTCCTTACCTCTCAACCACCCTTTTCTGTAGGGGGTGTGTCAGCAACTGTGTGTCTGTTGGTTATCCGGGTCAAATGGGGCTGGAATTGACTGCACACTATCCCAGAGTGTTGTAACACTATATGAAGGTTAAACAACTG
This sequence comes from Scyliorhinus canicula, assembly GCF_902713615.1. NCBI lineage: Eukaryota > Metazoa > Chordata > Chondrichthyes > Carcharhiniformes > Scyliorhinidae > Scyliorhinus > Scyliorhinus canicula. The sequence goes on from NC_052156.1 coordinate 84,873,695, forward strand.
AGTTCTGATGAGCAGCTTTATTCCCCCTTTACCTTGAAGTGGTTCTGCTGTTTCAAATGTAATGATAAACAGGATTATGTGAATCCTCTTCTGAACATTGACAGTTAATTTCCTTGGGTCTTTGATATTGACAGGCGAACTAAAGCAATGATCTCCTAGCCACGGTTAACTGGTATATTGGTGGTGTTTTTCAAAATCACTGCGTGTCACCACTCCAGCAGTGTAGGGAATTAATATATTTTCCCCTGAAAGAGATTTAAGCTTTGATGATGCAGTGTAATTGTAACATCCGAAAATTGCAGATTTCAGCCTCTAATCACAAGGTATCCTCTTCATAAACCATCCTTACGCCTTTAAATAAATTGCAGATAGAATCAAAATCCTCAAGCAGCACGGGTTTGACGCTGGAGTGTTATGCAGCAATGCTAAAATCATGCAACTGGCAAAAAGCAGACATTGCATGTTTTCTCATTTTTATCAACTTCATGCACTGTTGAAATGTTCCAATTGCTTTGTCTGACCTGATTAATCCTAATATTTATGCTTTGTGCTGCCCTTGTCATACAGGTCCGCAGAGGGGGTGCAATGAGTTTGTAATGCACAGTGTCTGCTGCTCTGGGCCATGGAGGACGAGTCTATCTCAGGGAGTGATCCAGATGTGGAGTCGGAGGCTGTGGAAGAGGAAGAGGAGGAGATGGAGGACAATGATGGAGATGATGAAGATGACCTGGAGGAAAATGGTGAGCATCTAGCAACCTTTAGTAATTTCTGAGTAAAATATAACCAGTCGGGATTGCTACTGAGATTTAATAGTGGCACCTGCTGTACAAAGCATTTAGTTTGATGCTTTGCTTCCTTAACCTTGTGCGACTGAGGTGGTAGAACTCATTGAGAAGATTTAGGTTGTGGTTTGAGCACCATCTCAGGAGTTTGATACTAAGTTGATGCTCCTGTACAGTACTGAAGGGAAACCATTGTCACACAAATCCATTTTGTCTTTAGTTAGGAGACCACTGGATTAATTTGTCAATTTAGAAATTAAAATGGAAATTTACCTAATATATAAATTAATGTGGAACTTAAAAAAACTGTTGTTAGAAATAGTTGACATCTTTGTTTTTCAAGGCGGAACAAAGCTGTCTCAGTTGAACACAGCTGCATCACTCTTTTGAAAATAACTTTCAGATCACCCCCCCCCCCCCCCCCCCCCCCCCCCCCCCCCCCCCCCCCCCGCCCTCCAATTTCTTTCGGCATCTTTTGGTCAACTTTGTGCAAATTTTATCCGTGGGATTTGAAATCAACAAATATCATTGTGACATTGTCATTTTAAAGGAAGAACATTCTCATCGGCGAGGACAGCATTTTAATTTAACTCCAGTTGTTTCAAATTTTTTGTATTATCGTGAAATGTTGCTCACCGGAGATTTTTTTGGTCCAACCAGAATGCTCAACCAGAATCAGTTCAGATATCTCAAACTTCCAATTCACCTCATTGATCATTTAGAATTCAAAACTGCCAAGACGTGCTAGCTTTATTATCCACGGTTAAATGCTCCCAAAATTGCTAAATATCACTGTGGCAATAATGAAATTCTGGTTTTCACAGCGTAGCGGGTTATTTAATTGTAATACTCCCAATTTAATCCAAACCAAGACTTATTAACTAACCACCAAACATACTTAGTTTACTAAGAAAAGATAAATGTGTCATCCCCGCATTTGTTTTTTTCATATAACTGCAATAACATTTTACATTCTTACAAAATCAATCCACACTAACCAACAGATACATACAAGTGCAGTAAATGAATGTCACCTACAAGAAAAAATTAATACTCTACTGACACCACCCCCACAAGTAACCACAGTCTAATAACCTTCTCCGGCGGTGATCAGCTGTCTGAAAAAGGAAATTAATGTTTGCCATCTCAAGTGGAACCCTTTACCGACCCTTCTCTAGGTATAGGAATTCCATTAGACCTCCCAACTAGGCGAAAACACTGGGAGGAGTAGAAGAATTCCACCCCAGCAGAACTCTCCTCCGGGCTATCAACGAGGCAAAGGTGAGGATATCTGCACTTACCCCCGTCTGCAGCACCTTCGAGACTGAAACTCCAAAAATAGCCACCAGTGGACAATGCTCCAGCTCGATATCAGAAATCGTTGACATTGTGCTAAAGAAGGAGATCCAAAAGCTTACACGTTTAGGGCACAACCGGAGCATATATGGGTATGATTTGCCAGACCCTGAGAACAATGATGTACCTATCCTCCAACCCTGAGAAAAAAAATCTCACATCCTCGCCCTGGTCAGGTGCATCACCTTGAACTCAATCAAGCTGAGCCTAGCAGAGGAGGAGGTTGAAAGGCCTCACTCCACCTCTACCCTCCGAAACCAGATCCAGCTCTCCCTCCCCACTCCCTCCTCACATCATCCAACGTCATCACCTGCTCCGCCAACAGAATCTGACCATAAATTTCCAAAATCATCTTCATTCACCACAGCCAGAGACTAAACCCTATTCAAGAGAGAGGGTGAAGGGGCCAAGGGAAGCAAAGAGATCTCCTTATGCAGGAATTCACGCACCTGAAAAAACCTAGATAAATTAGACCTTGGGAGTTGGAATCGGTTCCTCAAATCCGACAGACCTGTCCCCCGAAATGTGTCCCCAAACCTCTCCCTCCCCACAGGAACTAAATGTCGAATCCAAACCCGCTGGCAGAAAAAGATGATTCCTTCAGAAAGGGGCTGATAACGACATGACGCTGAGCATAAAATATTACCTAAACTGCTTACTACGGTGTGGCCTGTGTCAATTTCTTCTCTACAGACAAGTCTCAAAAGGCCTCCGAATCAGATGACGATTCTTTATTCACTGTCTTCGTGGACCTAGAGCTTGTGGGCATTATTCTCTAAGGCTTCTATCCCATTGAAATAATAAAGTATCGGGGTGGGGGCAGGTTAGACTGCTAACGAGGAGGGGACTTGGTGGTGGAGGAGGAGAATTGACGGTGGTAGCTTCCTGGGGGTGGGCCGGGTGACATGGGCCAAGGACTGGCCTAGGAGAGGTTATGGCTGACCAGCAGGGGAGGGGGCTGGGGTACTTCCCGACTAGGCTGGCCACGTGGAACGTTCGCGGGCTAAATGGGCCGGTCAAAAGGATCCGTGTGTTCACACTTGAGGCAACTGAGGGCAAACGTGGCCATGTTACAGGAGATACACTTGACGGTGGGGGATCAGGTTAGATTGAGGAAGGGATAGGTCGGACAGGTGTTCCATTCGGGATTGGACTTTAAAACGAGGGGGATGGTAATCCTGGTCAATAAAAGGGTGGCATGGGCAGCGCGATGGCACAGTGGGTTAGCCCTGTTGCCTCAAGGCGCTGAGGTCCCAGGTTCGATTCTGGGTCACTGTCCGTGTTGAGTTTGCACATTCTCCCTGTGTTTGCGTGGATTTCGCCCCAACAACCCAAAGATGTGCAGGGTAGGCCATGCTAAATTGCCCCTTAATTGGAAAAAAAACGAATTGGGCACTCTAAATTTATTTAAAAAAAATAAAATATAAAAGGGTGGGGAGGATAGAGGCGGCCCCGGGGGTAGATTCATCATGGTTAGTGGGAAGCAGGAGGGGATGGCTGTGGTATTGGTGAGTATATATGCCCCAAAGTGGGATGATGTCGAGTCCGTTAGGAGGGTACTAGGGAGGATCTCGGACCTGGATTCACATTGATTGATTATGGGGGAGACTTTAACACAGTCCTGGATTCGAGACTGGAGTCCCAGGTCTGGAAAGGTGTCAGCTATGACAAAAGAGCAACGGGGGTTCATGGAGCGCATGGGAGAGGTGGACCTGTGGAGATTTGGGAGGCCAAAGGAGTAAGGAGTTTTCATTCTACTCCCATGTGCATAAGGTGTACTCCTGGATAGATTTCTTTGTGCTGGACAAAACGCTGAGGTGGTGGATACTGAATATTCAGCAATTGTGGTGTTACATCACAACCCACACTGGGTAGACCTGCAAGTGAGTAAAGGAAGGTTAAACGTAGGGCTGCTAGTGGAGGACGAGGTGTGTGAGCGGGTGAGGGAGGTAATTCGGGGATACATAAGGATCAATGATACGGGTGAGATCTCGGCAGGGGTGGTGTGGGAGGTACTGAAGGCGGTTATCGGGGGAACTCATTTCGATTCGGGCCCATAAGGAGAAGTCTGAACGGGCGGAGTTGGACAGGCTGGTAGGTGAACTTTTTACAGGTGGACAGGAGGTATGCGGAGTCTCCGGATGAGGGGCTTCTGAAGGAGCGTCAGAGACTGCAAATGGAATTTGGGCTCTTGTCCATGGGTAAGGCGGAGGGTGAGCTGAGGAGGGTGAAGGGGGCGGTGTATGAATATGGGGGGGAAAAGTCAGCAGGATGTAGGTGCATCAGCTGAGGAAATTGGGAAAGTAAAGGATACAGGGGGGAAGGTGAGTTCTACACAAAGTTTTCTGGGCTGCTGGGGCCGCTCCTGGAAAAGGCTTTAAATGAGTCCAAGGAGCGGGTAGTGCTTCCCCCAACGTTATTGCAGCCATCGATTTCCCTTATTCTGAAGTGGGATAAGGATCCAGAGAATTGTGGATCGTATAGGCTGATCTCCCTTTTAAATGTAGATGCAAAATTGCTGGCAAAGATCGTGGCCACGCGCATAGAGGATTGTGTCCTGGAGGTGATGGGGAAGGACCAGACGGGGTTTGTGAAGGGACGTCACCACAACATTAGACGGCTCTTAAATGTGATAATGATGCCAGCGGAGGAGTGCGAGGTCGTGGTAGCCATGGATGCAGAAACGGCCGTTGATCAGGTAGAGTGGAAGTATCTGGGATATCCTGGGATGGTTTGGGTTCGGCCAGGGATTCGTTGACTGGATCTGGCTGTTATATCAAGCACTGGTGGCAAATGTAAGGAACAACTGGGTTCGGTCAGAATATTTTAGTTTGTGTGGGGGGACAAGACAGGGGTGTCCACATTCCCCACTACTGTTGGCAATGGCGCTTAGGTCATTGAACATCTGGCGGGGGATAGTGCGAGGGGGGGTGGGGGGTGGAGCACAGCATTTCACTCTACGCGGAAGACTTGCTCCTTTACACAACCGACCCGTTGAGGGGATGGTTGGGATCAAGGAGATATTGGAGGAATTTGGTCGGTTCTCGGGCTGCAAATTAAACATGGGTTAGAGTGAGGAATTGCCGATTCAGGCACGGGGGCAGGAGAGGAGACTGAGGGAGTTACTGTTTAAAGTGGTGGGAAGGAGTTTTAGGTACCTCGGGATTCAGGTGGAAAGGGACTAGGGTGAGCTCCATTAGTTAAATCTGGGCAGGGCGGTGGAGCAAATGAAAGGGGATTTTCACAGGTGGTACATGCTCCCTCTGTCATTGGCGGGAATGTACAGACTGTGAAGATGACGGTCCTCCCGAGATTGCTGTTTGTGTTTCAATGTCTTCCAATTTTTATGTCCAAGGCATTTTTGAGGAAGATGAACGTGGTGATCTTGGGTTTGTTTTGGGCTGGTAAGGCCCTGAGGGTGAGGAAGGTCCCCGCGGGATGGGGGGGTTTGGCCCTTCCAAATTTTATTTATTATTACTGGGCGGTGAATATATTTATGGTTAGGAAGTGAGCAGTGCAGGAGGGGTCGGTGTGGGAGCGAGTGGAGGCTGCATCCTGTAAGGATACGAGTTTGGCGGCTTTGTTAATGGCATCTCTGCCGTTTTCGCTGGCTCGGTACTCCCTAAGCCCAGTGGCAATGGCAGCCCTGAGGGTGTGGGGGCAGTGGAGGCAGCACATGATACTGGAGGGGGAGTCGGTGTGGTCACCGATCTGTGACAACCACCGTTTTGTTCTGAGAGGGCTGGACGGGGGCTTTCGGAGGTGGCAATGGGCAGGGATTGAGAGATTTGGTGATCTCTTCATTGAAGAGGGTTTTCCGAGCCTGGAGAGATTAGAGGAGGGGTTTGAGTTACCGGGTGGGAATGGATTTTGGTACCTGCAGGTAAGGGACCTTGTCCGGAGGCAGGTTCCAAGCTTCCCTCACCTCCCTCTAAGGGGACTGCAGAATAAGGTGATGTCTAAAACTGGTTGGGGAGGGGAGGGTCTCAGAAATATATAAGGAATTGATGGAGTGGGAAGGGGTCCCAATCGGGGAGGTGAGGAGGAAGTGGAAGGAAGAGTTGGGAGGGGAATTGGAAGTCGGTCTATGGGAAAAGGCCTTGGGAGAGTTAATTCATCCTTGTCGTGTGCCAGGCTTAGCAGGATCCAGTTCAAGGTGGTCCACAGGGCTCATATGACTATGGCCTGGATGAGTAGGTTTTTTTGAGGAGGTGGAGGACAGATGTGGGCAGAGTGGGGGAAGCCTGGCAAATCGCGTCCACATGTTTTGGGCGTGTCCGAAGTGGAGGGGATTCTGGCAGGGATTTGCGGATGTCATGTCAGAGGTCCTGAGAGGGAGGGTTACTCCGAGTCCAGAGATGCCAATATTTGGGGTGTCGGAGGATCCGGGGGCTCAGGAGGGGAGAAGCCGATGTTTTGGCCTTTGCCTTCCTGGTGGCCCGGAGACGGATTTTGCTCGGATGGAGGGACTCGGAGCCTCCAAAGTCAGGCGTGTAGGTCAGTGTCATGACAGGGTTTCTCAGGCTGGTAAAGATCAAGTTCGCCTTAAGAGGTTCATTTCAGGGGTTCGCTCGGAGGTGGCTGCCGTTCATCGACTTCTTTGACAGTAGTCCATTTAAAGCAAAATGTTTTTAAAATCTCAAATTGGATTTCTACCAAATGTTTTCAAGGCTAAAGTTGGTCTCTTACAAGACAAAATGTTGCTTTTCCACAGTTGCAAAAATAAATTTTCATTCCGTTTTCCAATCCTCCCATGAACAATCTTGCTTGAATTGAAACAGTCTCAACAATCATGCTTGTACTTCCATGCAACTTCGAAATATTGAATCCTGTAATGAATTTTTAGTTCAAAGTGTTACACTACCATTCCTGAGCCCGAGGAGAAGGCAGTTTCAGCTAGCTCACAACCAAAATACAACTCCAGTTTCCCACAAAATATGCACATGTACAGTTGGAATGAGTAACAAATTTAGACTTTCGACATGAAAAGCAAGCCAACAAAAGGTCTTTCAGCTCTATACACGAGATGGGGTGGCACTACAATCAAAGCAATTGATCTCTCTCACATTTCAAAGGCAGACTTCAAGTACAAAAAAGAATCTTCACTACTTTAAATTTCACTATTGTTTTCATGTCCAATTTCTCTTGACTGGAAACTGGCCTTCAGCATCAGTGATGGTTTCAACTCAAGTTTATTTTTGTTCAAAACAGAACATGACGCCTATTTCTTTCTCACATCAGTTTTAACTATCGCTGTGGACTTTTAACTTTATGAATTCCACAAATCCCTTTCGCTCTCCACAGATGCTGTCAGACCTGCTGCAATTGTCCAGTATTTTCTGCCTTTGTTTCTGATTCCAAAATCTGCAGTATTTTGCTTTTATTCTTTAAATTCTAACCGTTTTCATTCGATGGGTATTGTTCTTTGTTCTTTAGGGTTTTGGCTAAGGGTAGTATCATGACCAGCACAGGCTTGGAGGACCGAAGGGCATGTTCTTGTGCTGTTTTGTTCTTTTATGCCCGATTGCTTTGCTGCAGCAGATGTCCTTGACCTGAATGCTAGCACAGCTACAATTGAAGCTCAAGAAGCTAGAAATCAGTTGTGACATCAGAAAGAGGAGAATAAGTGTTGAAAAAAAAGCGTCAGTGAGCTAAGCTAGAAGCTGATGAAAGTACAGTTCAAAAGGTGAAAAATAAACTTAGGAGCTGAAGCCATCATTTAGACTGATGGCAAATGCTTTCAGCTTCTATGCGAAGGAAAAATTACATTTTGGAGCGCCTCCCACTCCACAGAGGTTTTTCCTGCTGAGATATGGACTGACCAAACTTGATACCTTGACTCTCATTTTTCCCCAAAAACTGTTCACTGCCTATCCAGTCCCATCTGTTGTTTTTTGGGGGGTTCTGAACTTGTTCTGGGAATAGACTGGCAAAATGTTTAGCCGTGAGGATACTTTTTTTAATTATAAATTTAGAGTACCCATTCATTTTTCCAATTATGGGGCAATTTAGCATGGCCAATCCACCTACTCTGCACATCTTTGGGTTGTGGGGGTGAAACCCACGCAAACATGGGGAGAATGTGCAAATTCCACACGGACAGTGACCCAGAGCCGGGATTGAACCTGTGACCTCGGTGTCGTGAGGCAGCAGGGCTAACCCACTGCGCCACGGTGCTGCCCACCGTGAGGATACTTTAATGAAAGAAAGTTGAAATAGATTTTAAATTTTGATGTAAATGTTAGCAATAAACTGCAGTGATTTACAGTCCAATGTTGGCTATAAGCTACTCTTTTATGACGACAGGATGCATGCAATGACTTCAGTTCTTTTTGGTTTTGGGCTCTTTGTTCCTCTCTTGCCTCTTGTCTTGTTATTTTCTTGTTTCCTAAGTTACTGTTTTGCACAGAGACAAAATCAGGATCTGTTTTATCCTGGCTGTTATCCAATTAGTTCCTCCCTCGCCGCAATAATCTTCAGTCCGGTGTTTTAGCATCCGCGTCCTTAACCAACCAGTTATCTGGTAAGCATCACACCATTACATAATACTTTCACGACCATACTTATTTTATTTTAAAACATTTTATTAAGGCATTTATAATTTTATAACAATAAACCGTACAAATATAAACATAGTGCAAAAAAGATCTCTCACTAATCCCGCCTACCATAAACACAACACCCCCCAATAAGTCGATAAACTGCTGCCACCTCAGGACGAACCCCAATGTTTACCCTCTCAGGGCGAACTTAATTTTCTCAAGTCTGAGAAACCCAGCCCTTTTGCTAACCGAGGTGATTTTGGGGGCTTCGAGTCCCTCCACGCTAACAATATCCGTCTCTGGGCTACCAGGGAGGCAAAGGCCAAAGCGTCAGCCTCGCATGCCTCCTGGACTCCTGGATCTTCCCACACTCCAAAGAACGGCACCCTTGTTTTAAGTACTGTGGACATGACATCCGCAAATCCCTGCCAGTATCCCTTAAGCTTCAGGCATGACCAAAACATATGGATGTGGTTTGCTGGCCCTCCCGCATATCTCACGCACTTGCCCTCTATCCCGAAAAACCTGCTCATCCGGTGCACCATCATGTGTGCCCGGCGAACCACCTTGAATTGTATCAGGATGACCCTGGCACATGATGAGGAAGTGTTGACTCTACTCGAGGCATCTGCCCACAGACCAGCCTCTACCCCGCGCTTCCCATTTACCCATTAGCCCCATCCATTAAGTCTTTATAGATATCCAAAACCTTCCCCTCCCCCACCGCCGTTCTAGAAACTACCCTGCCTGTATCCCCCGAGGTGGTAGGAGCGGAAAGGTCGAAATCTGCCGTTGCACAAAACCCATTTCCTCCCGGCAATTCAAACTTCTCTAAATCTTCCAACCAGGGAAAGTTCCCATCAATAAATAGATCTCCCATCCTCTCAATCTCTGCTCTCTGCCAGCTCTGAAATCCCCCATCCAGCCTCCTCGGAACAAACCAGTGATTATCACAAATTGGAGCCCACACCGATGCTCCCTCCACTCTCATATGCTTCCTCCACTGCCCCAGACTCGGGGCCGCCACTACCACTGGGCCTGTGCAGTACCGGGCCGGCGAGAACGGCAGAGGAGCTGTTACCAATGCCCCCAAACTTGTGCCCTTAAACGATGCTGCCTCAACTCGCTCTTCTCACCGTTTAAAAAAGGCCTTCAGTATAAACATATCATAGACTTTACAGTGCAGAAGGAGGCCATTCAGCCCATCGAGTCTGCACCGGCTCTTGGAAAGAGCACCCGACACAAGGTCAACACCTCCGCCCTGTCCCCATAACCCAGTAACGCCACCCAACACGAAGGGCAATTTTGGACACTAAGGGCAATTTATCATGGCCAATCCATCTAACCTGCACATCTTTGGACTGTGGGAGGAAATCGGAGCAACCGGAGGAAACCCACGCACACATGGGGAGTATGTGCAGACTCCGCACAGACAGTGACCCAAGCTGGAATTGGACCTGGGACCCTGGAGCTGTGAAGCAATTGTGCTATCCACAATGCTACCGTGCTGCCCTTATAAACAAATCCAATCTCTGTAACCTCTTCCAGCCCCTACAACCCTCCCTATAGAAATGAAAATCGCTTATTGTCACAAGTAGGCTTCAAATGAAGTTACTGTGAAAAGCCCCTAGCCGCCACATTCCGGCGCCTGTTCGGGGAGGCTGGCACGGGAATTGGACCGTGCTGCTGGCCTGCCTTGGTCTGCTTTCAAAGCTAGTGATTTAGCCCTGTGCTAAACTAGCCCCTATATAAAATTAGGGAGGCACTGGAAAACAAACAAAAATCTCAGGAGGGTTGTCATTTTCATGGTCTGTACCCTCCCTGCCAGTGACAGTGGGAGCACGTCCCACCTCTGGAAGTCCTCCTTCATTTGTTCAACTAACCAGAATTTAACTTCTGTACCTTCTCCCATCCCCGGGCCACCTGAATTCCCAAATAACGGAAACTTCCTCTCACCACTCTGAACGGCAACTCCCCCAATCTCCTATTCTGTCTTCTCGTCTGGATCGCAAACACCTCACTTTTACCCATATTCAGTTTGTACCCCGATAACCACTCTTTTTGGATCACTGTGTTATAGGAATAAGAAGGGGCGGCTTGCCCCCAACAAAGTTTTGGATATTTGAATATTCCTAATGCGACAAGTAAAATAAAAAGTTCTTGATAGCCTTAGATTGCAGGAAGATATAGACAGGATGGCCAAATGGACTGATAAGTGGCAAATGGAATTCAATCCGACTAAATGTGAGGTGATGTACTTGGGCAGGACAAACAAGGGAAGCACTGAGAATCAGAGGGACCTTGTGTCCCTTAGGGTAGCAGGACAGATGGATAAAGTGGTTAAGAAGGCATGTGGCATACTTGCCTTCATTAGCTGAGGCACAGAGGTTCAGAGCAAGGAGGTTATTCTGGAATTCTATATTCTTTGGAGTAGCCGAGACTGAGGGGGGACATGATTGAGATGTATAAAATTATGAGGGCCATTGATAGACTGGATAGGAAGAAACTTTTTGCCCTTGGTGGAGGGATCAATGACCACGGGGCATTGATATAGGTAAGGGCAGGCGGTTTAGAGGGGATTTCACCCAGAACGTGGTTGAAGCTGCAACTCGCTACCTGAAAGGGTGGTGGAGGCAGAGAGCTTCATAACATTTAAGTATTTTGATGTGCACTTGCAATGCCAATACAAGGCTATGGGCCAAGTGCTGGAAAATGGGATTAGAATATTTAGGTTTTTGACTGGTGCAGACGCGATGAGCTGAAGGGTCTTTTCTGTGCTGTAGACCTCTAAGACAATGACTCTATTCTTGGGACTGTAGCTTTAAGTAGGTCTGAAGTGATGGATCTAGATTCACAAGTCAGAACCGTGGGACTTGGGAGATGAACTTGGCTTTTCTGCTGTTTGTTGATTGGAAGTCACTGAATTATTTAGCATGCTAAAGGTTCAGTGTGTCGGTGTAATTTTTCAGGGAAGCAGTACTTCAGATACTGCCTTCTTGCTGCTGTCCCCTTGTGCATCTTTGACATTGAAAGGCATCTTTATTGATGTGTCACCAGCAGTATGGGTGCTCGGTGCTGTCAACAGGGCCATTGTATGGCTGTAAACCAGTACTGTGCAATATGTGCACTTGCCACATGTGGCTAATTGGGAATCTGAATTTGGCTGATACAGTTTTGAATAGGAAGTGAGAAATGGGTAATCAAAGATACTGCTGTGATCTCAGTTTTCTTATTTGGTCTGTTTGTTTTGCTACTTTAACGTTTTGTATGTTTTTTGGTGAAATGGTAAGATAAAAGCCAGAGTGCAAGTGTTTTTTGATTGTGTGCACTTTATACCTTTGGCTGCTGTTTACTGGTTATCTGCCAAAATGGCTTCTAACACTGGTCATAGCACTGAGCTTCAACACGGAAGCATCTGCATTGTTTTATGGAGAGGGGAACCTGTCATTATGGACAATTCATCCACTCTGGAAAAACCACTCCAGGCCAGCAAAAGTAAGCCGAGACAGTAACAAACAGTTGAAACAGTAAAATCAGCTTAGATTTTTAGAATATTGTAAAGTTTAACTTATTTTAAAGGACAAGCAGCACTCAACTGTGTTTTGGGTGGAGGGTGGGAAAGGGAATGTCGGGTGGACAGGACAGTGAGGGAGGGGAATTGGGATGGATGCTAACTGACAAATCTGGGGAGGGTAAGAGTGTTTTTTGGACTGGTGGGAGGCAGGGATACGTGTCTCGGTGGAAGGGTTTGGATGAGGGTGCAGTGCTGGGAGGGTGTGGGTAGGTGTATTGTTCTGGGGAAAGAGCAGGGACTGGGTGGGTGAATATCTCAGGGTTGTGGGTTACTCTGTTGAAGACCGAGTGGACATAGCACATTGACACACAGATCTACTGTCAGATAAATCCATTCCAGAATTCCAAACATTGAAAGAAAAAGACTTGCAAAGCTTTGCATTGAATAATGGTAGATGTTCAATCAGTAAATATGTACATAGGTGCAGTACATTGATTTGTATTGTGTGAGAAATATTTTCTACTAAGAATAATACAAGTAGCAAAAATGAAGGCACTGTATTCCTACCTGTTGGTTCGTCAGTAATTTGCATTGGACACTGAAGGTTGATGGGCCTTTTGACTTCAAGATTAGTTGGGGAATGGAGGTTTGGTTGGATTCGGGAAGGGGGGGGATGGGGTGAGAATGTCACAGTTGAGTCAATGCTGTCATGGCTCCACATCACATGTGGAATTTCCTGAAGGGTCACTGAATATGATTAAGAATGATCCCCGGCTGATTGCAAACTCTGCCCAGAGACAGAGGCCAATATTAATGCTCTGGTGTGGCAAGCTTCTGCAGCACAGACCATTGAATCAGATTTCAAACCTTTCTGGCCTGTAAGGCTCAACACCGCATTTACCAAGTGAACATTTGAGGCAGATTCGCTCTGGTTGAATTTTAAGCCAGTTTTAATGCGTCATTGATTAACTTTGTTTCAATTTGTAACTTTTTCTTTCATTTTAATCCCTTATCACGATTACTGACATTCCATGCCGCAAGTTTGTGTCGGCTAAAGTGGGTGAATAAATGCAAATTACCCATTGTTGCACAGTGAATGCACTGGCGATGAAGAAAGTAGTAAGCAAGGGAAAGGGGAGGACAAGAAAAAAATCAAAGGAATGTGACTCTGATGGAAGCGCAGAAACAGATGTAGAGAACTCATTACCAAAAGAGGAACATTTTCATTGTTAACAATAGAACCATATAAAAATGGATATTACAAGTTGCACTATAAAAGAAACACAACCAACAATATAGATCACATCGAACAAACCTGCCCCCCAATCATAAACTAAAACTCTGCTCCTCCCCCCCATCAAAATGTGCACACACAGATGACGATGACTAACTCTTTTAAAAGGGAAATGAAGGCTGCCATCTTGGGTAGAACCCCTCAACCAATCCCCTGACGGTTCATTTTGAAGTTCTCCAAATGCAAAAATTCCTTGAGGTCACTCAGCCAGGCTGAGGCACTGGCTGGACTAAGACCTCTACCCAACAGAATTTGCCTCCGGGCTATTAAAGAGGCAAAGGTAAGAAAATCCGCCTTCACCCCGTCTGCTGCACCAGCGAGTCTGATACCCAGTAAATGGCCACCAAAGGACAAGTTAAGTTTGACGTTAAGACTTCCTGACATGGTGTTAAAGAAGGAGACCCAAAAGCTTGACAACTTGGGACACAACCAGAACATAAGTGTGGTTAACCGACCCCTGATAACACCGCTCACACTTGTCCTCCACTCCCGTAAAGAAACCACTTATCCTCGCCTCGGTCAGATGAGCCCTTTGCACCACCTTAAACTGGATCATGCTGAGCCAAGCACAGGAGGACGTGGAGTTTACCCTGCAAAGGACCTCACTCAACACCTCATTCAAAATGGGTCCCAATTCCCCCTCCCACTTTGCCTTCACCTCATCCACTCCACTGATAAGATCTGGCCATAGATATCTGTAATACTCCCCCCAGCAGACCAGTATGAAGACAGAATCCTCCTCAACAGGGAGGACAGTGGCGACAAGGGAAATTAGGGAAGCGTCTTTCGCACAAAGTTACAAATCTGGAAGTATTGCAACAAGTTTGCCCCAAAAAGTTGAAATTTTACCGACAGCTCCTCAAAGCTGGCAAGCCGCCCCTTCACGAGCAAGGGCCCAAACCTCTGAAGACCCATCCACGCCCATGACCTAAATGTCTAGTTCAAACTTGACGGCTGAAAAAGATGGTTACCACAAATAGGGACTAACGACATGGAGCAAAGCTTAAAATGTTGCCTAAAGTGCTTCCATAATCCTCAGTGTGGACGCCACTACTATTTCGAAGAAAACCTCGCAGGGGAGAACAGAAGTGAGGCAGTCATCAAGGCACCCAAACTAGACCCCCTACAAGAACGCTTCTCTCGTCATATTTAACTCTGATCACTAACCCACCCCAATACTTTCTCAATGTTGGCCATCCAATAATCGGAAGCACGGTAGCACAGTGGTTAGCATAGTTGCTTCACAGCTCCAGGGTCCCAGGTTCAATTCCAGGCTTAGTTCACTGTCTGTGTGGAGTCTGCGCGTCCTCCCTGTGTCTACGTGGATTTCCTCCGGGTGCGCTCACAGTCCAAAGATGTGCAGGTTAGGTGGATTAGCCATGATAAATTGTTCTTAGTGTCCAAAAAGATTAGGTGGGGTTACTGAGATAGGGTGGAGGTGTGGGCTTAAGTGGGGTGCTCTTTCCAAGGGCCAGTGCAGACTTGATGTGCCGAATAGCCTCTTTCTGCATGTAAATTCTATAATTCTATGAATCAAATTGGGTAAAACTATCCCTCTGGAGACGCATCCTCCAGATCCTTTGGGTCTTGCCCACCCAAATAAAACAGGATACCAACTTGTTAACCCTAACAAAAAATGACTTGGGAAGCAAAATCGGGAGACATTGAAAAATAAACAAAAACCCTAGGAGGATAGTCTGAATCCTACCCGACAGGGACGGGGAGGAGGTTATCTAGCTTTTGCAAGTCTGATTTAACCCCACGCACCAGACTAGCATAGTTCAGTGGGCAGCACGGTAGCACAATGGCCAGCACTGTTGCATCACAGCGCCAGTTCGATTCCCTGCTTGGGTCATTGTCTGTGCGGAGTCTGCACGTTCTCCCTGTGTCTGCGTGAGTTTCCTCCGGGTGCTCTGGTTTCCTCTCACAAGTCCCGAAAGACGTGCTGTTAGGTAATTTGGACATTCTGAATTATTCTTCTGTGTACCCGAACAGGTGCCGGAGTGTGGCAGTTAGGGGTTTTCAAAGTAACGTCATTGCAGTGTTAATGTAAGCCTACTTGTGACAGTTAAGATTATTATTTTTATTATTATTTAAAGTGAAGCCCAATCATGGGCCTCCCTAACTCCCAGATAACGGAAGCTATATCTGGCAAGACAAAAAAAAAACACCCCCAAATTGGCTCCCCACCGGAAGGTATTTGCTTTTATCCAGATTCAATTTATTCTCAAAAAATGAGCCAAAACTCCTAAGTAGCTTCATTGTTTCATCCATAGTGGAGACTGGATCCGCAACATAAAGGAGCAGTTCGTTTGCATATAAAGACACTCTGTTTTGAGTTTGCGCCTTTTCTCCCAGTATGTGTGGGTTTCCTCCCACAGTCCAAAGATGTGCAGGTTAGATGGATTGGCCATGCTGAATAGCCCCCTTGTGTCCAAAGATAGCGGTTATGGGAATAGGGTGGGGGAGTGGGCCGAGGAAGGGTGTTCTTTTAGAGGGTAGGTGCAGCATTGATGGGCTGAATGGCCTCCTTCTGCACTGTCGGGGTTCTACGGACACCATATGTTCCTTCCCTCTCCATCTTATCCCCTTCCACTTATCGGAAGATCTCAACACTATGGCCAGTGTTAAGGCGAAAAAAAGCGGAGATAGCACTAATGGAGTCAGCTGACCCGCAAACCTCTTAAGAACTCGATGGGGAACATATCAGGACCGGAGGCTTTACCTGTTTGCGTTGATCCAATACTTACAGTATCTCCGCAGGACTTAACCGGGCCTCCAGCTCCTCCCTCCAGCTCCTCCCTCCTCTCTCTCTCTCTCTCTCTCTCTCTCTCTCTCTCTCTCTCTCTCTCTCTCTCTCTCTCTCTCTCTCTCTCTCTCTCCACCAATGGAAAGGGCAGTCAATCTAGAAATGTGGCTATGTCTGAACGTAGGGGTGCTGACCTGTCAAGATTCTTAAATCACTTATTTTTAAAAATCCAATTAAGGGGCAATCCAATCCACCTACCCTGCACATATTTTGTTCTGGGGGTGAGATCCAAGCAGATACGGGGAGAATGTGAAAACTCCACACGGACAGTGACCCGGGGCCGGGATCAAACCCGGGTCCTTGACATCGTGAGGCAGCGGTGCTAACCACCGTGCCGCGCCTTGACTTCTAAAGATTCTTGTAGACTGTCACGAAAGCGTTGTTGACTTTGTCTGGGGTGGAAATCAGACTGCCACTCCTATCCCTAACTTGTATGATCTACCGGGAAGTCGTTTGCCACCTAAGCTGATGGACTAAAATGCGATTGGCCTTCTCCCCATATTCATAAAATAGCCTCCTTGAGCACCGCAGCTGTCCTACCACCTTACCTGTTGACAATAGTTCAAACTGCGTCTGCAGCTTCTTCCTGCTCACCAGCTATCCTGGGGTAGGGTCAAACAAGTACTGATTGTCTATCTCAGGAATAGAATCTTCTAGTCTCTGCCATTCCACCCTCGCAGTCCTGTCCATATGCCCCTTATAGGGCATTATCTCCCCTCTAATAAATACCATAAGAGCGTCCCATCGTGTGGAGGCAGACTCATTCTTATTAAACCTGATATGTTCCTCATGGCAGAAGTCATATACCCCAAAATCCTTTATCTGCTGATAGCACTGCATCTAACCTCCATGGTGGGCGGAGAGGGACCCGACTTCAGAACCAAGTCCATAAAGTGTGACGCATGGTCCGAAATTAAAATAGCTGAGAGTCCCGCCTTCCTCACTCAGGAGGAGGGACCTGCCCCACCAGAAAAATGTCAATCCTAGAGTAAGCCTGATGAACATGGGAAATAGAATTCCTTATCTCTTGGATGAACACCCCCCCCCCCCCCCCCCCCCCCCCCCCCAACCACCTCCTGCATCATCCCAATTTGGCGTATAGACATTGACCAGAACCACCAATGTGCCCGCCAAAGACCCGCTGACCATCCTATCTGCCGTTGAGGTCTGCCATGATCTTAGTAGCTGAAAGAACCTGTATATTGATAAATATAGCGCTAAGCCCCACCGTAAAAGTGCAAATGAAATACCTGGTTCACCCACCCCTTCCGCATTCTGTTCCGGTCCTTTATCCGCAAATGAGTCTCCGGCAAAAACACCACATCAGCACTCTCTTCAGGTAAGCAAATACCCTCGACTTTTTCACTGGGCCACCCAGCCCCCTTACATTCCGGATGACCAACCAAATCCTCCCTCCAATATCCCGGAGTCAGCCATTTTCACCAAAAGGGATTTTCAAGCAACTACTTGGAAAGTACAGGCTCCAGGCCCACCCAAGATGGCCACCAAATCCACCAGCTGAGCAAACCTGCAGTCACCGTCAGTAAACTAACCCTAACCCCACACCCCCAACCACTTCTCCACCTTCGAAAGAATACCCCTCCCACATTTTAATCCGTAACATGAAAATGAATGATACCTCTCCCGTTTACACCCTCCCCACTCCTGTTAGCTAGCTGACTTTGCTGCTAGCAGAACAGCCCCCGCTCAGTGTAAAAACAGAATAAAAAAACTGCTGCCTGTCCCGTGGACACAGAATAAAGCTAACCCTTTAGAAAATCATATTCCCACCTGTAGCTATATATTTCCTGTAACAACCACAATACATATGCTATCATCCCTCATAACATTAAGCTCCACACCAACGTGCAACACATGAAACAATCACCCCACAGAAGAACAAAGAAATACCAACGCATATACACAAGGAATCCCAATACCCCTTTCTATCTTCAATCAAACAACAACACACAATTAATTCAAACTAAACCCATGCTTTTTAGGAACATAGGAATTAAGAGCAGAAGTAGGCAATTCAGCCCTTCAAGCTTGCTCCACCATCCAACCAGATCACGGCTGATCTCTTCCTAATCTCAGAACCATCTCTCCAGCTGTTGCCCCTATTACTTTAATCCGTTTTTTAATCAAAAATATATCTTATCTCTTTCTTGAAAACATTTAATGACTTGGATTCCACTGCACTATGGGGCAGCGAGTTCCATAAATTCACCACCCTCTGCGAGAAGTAGTTACTCCTCATCTCTGTTCTAATCTACCGCCTCTCAATCTTGTTCTAGATTTCTCACAAGGGTGAATATTTCAATCCCATTTCGTATTTTATACCCCAATCCGATCCCCTCTCATCCTTCTGAGCTCCTTTTAACAAAGACATCCTCCTCTTCCGGTGCATCAAAATAATAGTCCTTCGACTCAAACGTTATCTGAAGCCTCGCCAGGTACATCCCCCCCAAACCAAATCTCACTCTTATGCAGGGCAGCTTTGGCCTTGTTGAAAGCCATCTACTTCCTTGTAAACTCAGCTCCAACATCCTGGTAGATCCTGATGATGTGACGTTCCTATTTACAGTCTCTGTGTTCCTTGGCCCATTTCAGGACCCATTCTTTCTGGTAGCTGTGGAACCTTACAGTGACTGCCCGTGGTGGTTCATTCAGCCGGGGCTTTTGACGGAGTATTCGATGGGCCCTGTTTAGTTCCAGAGAGGACGTTGAATACGCTCTTCCCCATCATCCTTCCAAACACCTGTGAAAAGCACACTGAAAGTCAGGCCTTTCACACCCTCCCGCAACCCCATGATTCTGAGGTTCTGCATCCTCGAGCAGTTTTCGAGATTGTCAACCATAGCCCCAGCATCTTATTCTCATTGGCCTCCAGAGAGATCTGTGCCTCCAGTGAGGCAATTTGCTCACTGTGCTTTGGCAAAGCCATTTCCATGCCAGTAATTACCTCACTATGCTCAGTTACCTTCT
The DNA here is from genome assembly GCF_902713615.1 of Scyliorhinus canicula. Taxonomy (NCBI): domain Eukaryota; kingdom Metazoa; phylum Chordata; class Chondrichthyes; order Carcharhiniformes; family Scyliorhinidae; genus Scyliorhinus; species Scyliorhinus canicula. Next base: position 84,892,980 of record NC_052156.1, read on the forward strand.
CAGAGGTTTCCTCCAACTTCGACTGTATGGGAGCCAGGGCCGTCTCTATCAATTTTTGAAGTTCCCCAGACATAATACTCCATTGTTTCTCGAATTGTTTATCAAACTCCTTCGCTAGTAAACCAGCAAGCATGTCGACTGTGATTGGAGTGGCTGGAGCCACAGTAGCAGCGTCCACCATTTCCTCAACAAGTAGCAGCCTCGTGAAGCCACCGAGTCCGTCGACAAATTTCTATCCGTAGTCTTTTCCCCTGGTTTTTCTTGGCATCACTGTAATGTAGGCACCTTATCAAGCAAATGGGATTTTTCAAAAAGTAGCCCCAGAAACTAGGCAAAAAGGCTGAAAATCAAGAGCCCCATTGGAGCTACCTCCTTTTCGACCTCTTCCTGCATGCTGCTACTTGCTGGCCCCCTTGTTTTGAGCTGATGTGGCATAATCCATGGTTGTGCATTAACAAATCAAATTACATGTAAAGTAGTGGCTCTCTGCCCTGCCACTGGGCAAGACTCAGTACACTCTTAAGTGTTGTTAAGAGTGTGGGTGGAGAGTTGTGCTGCATGATCCATCGTGCTCTGTCATTTTCCCTTCCAGGTTGTTCAGTTTTGGGAACTTTTGAGTCCCCCTACTCAATTTTCTGTCATTCCCGTTTTTAAAAAAAAAAAGAAGAGTTTTGTTTAAATGGGTAATGCTCATTGTTATAAAACAAGAATTCAACGAATTTGCAGTGCAGAAGGAGGCTGTTCGGTCCATCGGGTCTGCGCTGGCCCTTGGAAAGAGCACCCTACCTAAGCCCACACCTCCATCCTATCCCCATAACCAAGTAACCCCCCCCCCCCCCCAACCTTTTTTGGACACTTAAGGGCACTTTAGCATGGCCAATCCACTGCGAGGTATCTGAGGCAGAAGCCCATCCCCTTGCCTGCAAAGCAAGGAATATTATTCCCTAACTTTCTTGAGCCGTCAGAAGGTTTGACGGTCAGAACTAAGGTATGTGGCTTTGTCTTGATTGGTCGACTGGGACAGCTGATTAGGTAGCGTTACTCAGCTACTGTTGGTCTGCACTACAAATTTGAAATCTCCAAAAGGGAGCCAAATGTATGTGGGGTGATAAGAGGTTCCGATTGCATGTCAAACGCAGGGTCACTTGTGTGAATAAGAATTGTCTCAGTCTTCCAGGGCACACCCAGTTCTGGCTACTAACCATAGAAACTCTTGTTTTATTCAAAGTGAGATGGGCTGGAGTTGAACACTTTGTAAGAACTGCAGTTGCACTCTTGGGAAAAATAGCAAACTTTTTTAAAGCCTTGTATGGATCCAAGCCCTAAAATAATTTGAGCATGCTCAGAATCTGAAATGGGAAGATGAAGCCTCTGGCAGTAACTTCTTGGGGAAAGTCTGTACAGGTAGCAATATAAAAATGGGCAGTTGGTGGTGCCCGGCCATTTTCTCATACCATAGTGCTACCATAGAATCAATGTTGCTTCAGATTGATTTAATGCATGGCCACAGAAGGTCACTACGATGTGTTTGCAGTGCCTGGTGGTATATGAGAGTGAGGATTGTAAGGTTCATTTTCACATCCAGGAAAGAAAGATGGCAAGGTGAATCTTCCCAGAACCACTTCGTTATCAGCAAATTTGCCGAGAGGTCAGGAAGCAGATTGATTTAAAAAAAATAATTTTAGAGTACCCAATACCTTTTTCCAATTAAGGGGCAATTTTAGCATGACCAACCCACCTAATCTGCACATCTTTGGGTTGTGGGGGTGAAACCACGCAGCCATGGGGAGAATGTGTAAACTTCACAGTGACCCGGTGCCGGGATCGAACCTGGTCCTCAGTGCCTAAGAAGCAGATTGATGCCAACTTGTGACAAGCCATGATACTTGGTTCTATTTGATGGGGAGAAGGTAGTTGGAAGAGAAACTTCAGTGATGTGCTTTTCTGTTTGATGGCAGATTTTTGCTCCACCAAAAGGCACATTGCATTGCTTTAAATGATTTTGAAGGACTGCCGTGCAATACATTCTTGTTACTCAATTTAGCTGCTGTGCGTATTGCTCAATACGTGTACTCCTTTGGAAGGAGCCTGCAATGATTGACATTGCTTTGTGTTAGAATTGGAAGATAACTTTCAATGCAAGCAGCTCTGAATCTGTTTCATCACCATCTTTGGTTCGCAGTTCCTGACACTTGCAACAACACACTCTCACACTTTCACTGTCTTTCCCTTGACGCCAGAAAAGGTTACACTCAACATGACTATTCAAGAAAGATGGCAAAATGTTTTAAACAAACTGCCCTCACACATTGTTCCCATGTACTTCGCAGGGTATTGTTTTACACACCAGTTTTCCTCACCTCGGGAATCTCCTTCAGAGCCTACAAACGTGGTCCGGTTTCCTCCCACAGTCCAAAGATGTGCAGGTTCGGTGGATTGGCTCTGCTAAATTGCCCTTAGTGTCCGTGGGGCTAGGGGACAGGGTGGAGGTGTGGTGATAGGGTAGAGGTGTGGGCTTGGGTAGGGTGTTCTTTCCAAGGGCCTGTGCAGCTCGATGGGCAGAATGGCCTCTTTCTGCACTTGTGAAAAGAGAAAGAAAATGCCCGCCACCACTTTCATTTATACAGTGTCTTTAACTTGGCAAAATGTCCTAAAATGCTTCGCAGGAGTGTTAACAAAAACGTGGCACTTCAGCTCATTAAATTTTGCATGATCAGATGTTTTGTCGAAGAGTCAGGTTTCAAGGAGAGAAACAGGAAAGGTTGAAGGAGTAATTTTGGAGCTTCAGTTTTAAGATAGGCAAGGTGGCTGAAAGTATATTTAAATAGGTAGTCGAGATTTTTGAAGTGGGAAGGAGGGGGTAAGACCCAGTTACGATGAATATTATCTGATATTGTAGAGTGAAGTGGGAGGAGAGCTGTAAAGATAAGTGCCAGATGAGCAAAGGACTGGTGCTGGCACCTGGAGAAAGGTGTACAGGTATTGTGGGGCAAGGCAGTGGAGGGATTCATTAATAAGATTGAGAATTTAGATTTTTGGAGGTCAGTGAGGAAAGATAAATTATGGGTGGCACAGTGGTTAGCACTGCTTCCTCACTGCTCCAGGGTCCCAGGTTCAGTTCCCGGCTGGGTCACTGTCTGTGTGGAGTCTGCACGTCCTCCCCGTGTGTGCGTGGGTTTCCTCCGGGTGCTCCGGTTTCCTCCCACAGTCCAAAGATGTGCGGGTTAGGTAGATTGGCCATGCTAAATTGCCCGTAGTGTCCTAAAAAGTAAGGTTAAGGTTGGGTTACGGGTACAGGGTGGATACGTGGGTTTGAGTAGGGTGATCATTGCTCGGCACAACATCGAGGGCCGAAGGGCCTGTTCTGTGCTGTACTGTTCTATGTTCTATGCTCCAGGGACCCAGGTTCAATTCCGACCCGGGTGACTGTGTGGAGTTCGCACTTTCTCCCCGTGTTTGTGTGGGTTTCCTCTGGGTGCTCTGGTTTCCTCCCACAGTCCAAAGATGTGCAGGTTAGGTGGCTTGGCCATGCTAAATTGCCCCTTAGTGTCCAAAAAGTTAGATTGGGTAGGGTTACTGGGTTACAGGGATAGATAGGGCAAAGCTGTGGCCTTAAGTAGGGTGCTCTTCCCAACTGAATGGGCTGAATGGCCTCCTTCTGGACTGTAAATTCTGATTCTGAGTACTGATCACCGCTAAGTCAAACCCTATAGAATAAATTGTCTAGAGGTCTCAATTTTGACCACATCTGTAAGCTACAGAGTGCAGACTATTGCATGATGTTGGTTCACAGAATTTGCCCTTTCTCCAGTTTTCATGCCATCCCCTTTTGAAGGTGAAAACCTGCTGTGCTGTAGGTCCAGATATTCTACAGAAGCTCATCCAGCTTTGTGTGAGAGTTCCAGCAAGCTGTTCAGTGGTGGAAGGGGTTTAAGGCTGATGCAGTCAAGCTACTGCACTGGTTAGTGGATGGCGATCCTGGGCTGAGGTCAATTGTAGAGCTCCAGGTGTTATTAGAGATCAACTAGTTGATCGTCGCCTGGGGATCTAACCCTTTGACACAGCACTACTTAGGTACTGCATCATCCACTGAGCCATCAAGGAAGCCATTGATCCCTTCAAAGTTCTTCATTTAAAATACATTGTTTGCAGGGAGTCTTTCAAACATCAGCTCTGCTCTCTGGTGACTTGGTGTTTATATGTATTTATAAGTGTCTTGCATCAAGATATAATGAGGCAAAAGTCAGTGATAGCCCCGAAGGCTAGAATAAATTCAGAATCCAGCAAAGGAAGACTAAAGAGATACTGAAGAGGGGGAAAAATTAACTACGAGGGCAAACTAGTGAGGAATATAAAAACTGACAAGAGCTTCTTTAAATGTAAAGGAAGAGAGGTCAAAATGAACATAGGCCCGTTAGAAAATGAAAATCTAGGGAGATAGTTATGGGGAACAAAGAAATGGCAGAGGAATTAAACAGAGATTTTGCATCTATCTTTACGGTGGAAGATACTTTGAACATCCCATTAATACTGAAGAATACGGGGGAGGAATTAAGAACCATCACTGAAGAAGTAATAATAAACAATCTGATGCGACAAAAGACAGATAGGTCTCCTGGCCCTGATGGCTTGCATCCTAGGATCCTAAAAGAAGTAGCTATAGAGATAGAGGATGCATTGGTTGCAATTTTCCAAAAACCTTTAGATTCTGGGAGAAGTACCGGAGGATTGGAAAACTGCCAATGTGACACCTCTATTCAAAAAGGGAGGTAGGACAAAAAGCGGGTACGTTAGAGTCCGATTAGCTTAACATCTATTGTTGGGAAAATATTGGGATCAATTATTAAGGAAGTAATAGCAGCACATTTGGAAAATCATAATCTAATCAAGCAGAGTCAGGATGGCTTCATGAAAGTGAAATTGTGTCTGACTAATTTATTAGATTTTTTTCGAGGAAGTCTCAACCAGACTGGATAGAGGGGAACCAGTAGATATATTGTATTTGGACTTCCATCAGGTGTTCTTCAAGGTACCTCACCAAACATTAAGTCATAACATAAGAGCCCATGGTGTTGGAAGTAGTAAATTAGCATAGATCGAGTATTGCCTAATGGGAAGTGAACAGCGAGGAGAGGTAAGGGATTCTTTTTCAGGTTGGCGACCTATAGCCAGTGGGTTCCACAAGGATCGATGCTGGGACCACAACTGCTTACAATATATATATTTGACTTGGAGGAAGGAAGCGAATGTACTGTAACCAAATTTGCAGAGGACAACAGTAGTTGGAATGACAAGTTGTATACAAACAGTTAACCAAGAGATATTGATAGGTTAAGTAAGTGGCCAAAAAGTCGGCAAATGGAGTATAATGTGGGAAAATGTCAAGTTGTTCATTTTGGAAGGGAGAACAAAAGACAGATTATTTAAATGGAGAAAAACCAAAGAAGGCTGCAACACATAGGACCTTGGGGCTACTTGTGCACGAAACACGGAAAATTAACATATAGGGGCAGCAGGTAATCAAGCAAGGCTAATGGGATGTTGGTCCTTATTTCAAAGGGGTTGGAGTACAAGAGTAGGGAAGTCTTGCTGCAACTGTACATGGTACTGGCGAGACCAAATCTGGAGTACTGAGATGCTTTGGTCCCCTATAAAGGAAAGATACTATGTCATTGGAGGCGGTTCAGTGAAGGTTCACTAGGATGATCCTCAGTTTGGAGGGATTGTCTTACGGCTATAGGTTCGCACAGTAAGACGTCTTACAACACCAGGTTAAAGTTCAACAGGTTTGTTTCAAACACTAGCTTTCGGAGCACTGCTCCTCACCAACAGGAACAAACCCGTTAGACTTTAACCTGGTGCTGTAAGACGTCTTACTCTGCTCACCCCAGTCCAATGCCGACATCTCCACATCATGACCATAGGTTAAACAGGTTGGGGCTCTATTCGTTGGAATTTAAAAGAATGAGAGTTGATCTCGTTGAAACATGTAGGATTCTTAAGAGGCTTGACACGGTAAATGCTGAGAAAATGTTTCCCCTCATGGGAGTGTCTAGGATGCCATCAGAAAAAAGGGGTGTCCCATTTAAGACTGAGATCAGGAGAAATTTCTTCTCTCGGAGGGTTGAGTGTCTTTGGAACTCTTTGCAACAGAGAGCTGTGGGGGACAGAGTCCTTGTGTATATTTAAGGCTGTCGATGGTAGCCATGATGAGGAGATGCCGGCTTGGAGTGGGGTGAGCCCAGGAAGAAGTCTTTAATCTGGTGTTGTAAGACTTCTTACTATATTTAAGGCTGAGATAGATTCTGGATCAGTAAGGGAATCAAGGGTTAAGGGGAACGGGCAGGAAAGTGGGCATGCGGAATGTGGGGTCAGCCATGATCCCGTTGAATAACAGAGCAAACTCAAGGGGCAAAGTGGCCAACTCCTGTACAAAAGCAAATTACTGCAGATACTGGAATCTGAAACGAAAGAGAAAATGCTGGAAAATCTCAGCAGGTCTGGCAGCATCTGTAGGGAGAGTAAAGAGCTAACATGTTGAGTCCAATGATTCTTTGTCAACGGGTTACGTGGGTTTAAGTAGGGTGATCATTGCTCGGCACAACCCCGTTCTATTCTATTCTATTCTATAACAGAATCGAGAATGTGGGGAATATTTCTACTGTGGAGTGTGAATGAAAGATGAGTCATAGCCACAGAAACCCAGGGAAACCGGGTGCTAATAGCCACAGAAACCAAGGGGAAAGAGTGCTAATGGCAGTCCCCAGAGAGGACAAAAGGTGTGAGTCCAAACAGCAGAAAAACTAACATCAGAGGGTACACTGTGACAGATGGAGATGTGGGGGGAGGGAAAGGGGGAAGCAAAGGGGAGTAGGAGTAAGGAAAGGTGGATAAGATTTGGGGGGGGGGGGGGGGGGGGGGGGTTTAAATATATATTACGAAAGACCAGAAAGAAAGAAATGGTAAGACAGTTGAAATGAAACGGGATGAAAACAAATAGGTCTAGGTGGGGTAGAGTTAATCATCTGAAGTTGTTGAATTTGATGTTGAGACCGGAAGGCTGTAGTGTGCCTAACCGGAAGATACGTTGTTCCTCCAGTTTGCGTTGAGCTTCACTGGAACATTGCAGCAGACCAAGGACAGGCATGTGGGCATGGGAGCAGGGTCTTGTGTTAAAATGGCAAGCAACGGGAAGGTCCAGATCCTGAATGCGCACAGACCGAAGGTGCTCAGCAAAGCGATCACCCAGTCTACTCCCGTTCCTATTTCTTGTGATCTTGCCATTTCAGGATGTCCCACAGAGCTTTTCAACAGAAGTACTTTTGAAGTTTAATTGCTTTGTGATGAAGGGAATGTGACAACCAAGTTGTGCGCAGCAAGTTTCCCCAAACCTGGTGTTATCAACTGTAATGGGATAGTGACCAGATAATTGATTTTTACGATGCTGGTTAAATGATTATTGGAAAAGACGCTGGGAAGAGCTCCCCTTCTGAATAATGCCATGGGCTAATTTACCATGAGAAGCAGGGGGGGAGGGGTCATAGTTTAATGTCTCATCCCTTAAGTGGGATGTAAGTGCATGTGGTTCTGTTTGAAAATGAAAAGAAAACCATTCAGCTGTGAGGTAATTAACGTGTTGTGAATGTTGCATGTATGGAATCCCTTGGAAGAGGTGGCTGAGTCTGAATTGTTATGATCTTTGTTCAGTCCCGCTGTTACTGCTCGCTTGAATTAATTGCAGCTTTTGGGTTTGAGTGGCTTGAGGTGTACTGCCCTGAGATCTCTTACTAGATTTCAGTTAGCACTTTGATGGAAATTTAGCCACTGGTTCTGGATAATGCTCAGCTCAATTACCTGCTGAGGGCAAATCAAAGCAGCTGGCACTGTGAGCAGCATGGACTTGGCTCACAAATCAGGTTGCATGTTATTGCTAGATAACACCCAGCATTTAACAAGTAAGTACCATTTTCTTAGTATCTTGGTGCTGGAGACCAGGAAATTATGCTTGATAGCTGTATTTAAAATGAGCCGAAAGCAGGAGTAATTTACACAATGAACTTTTACCCTGTGCCTGTAAAGAGTTTGTTTGATTTTTGCTGAGTAACAGCTATGTAACTTGGTAATAGCTGGGACGTGTTCACTTGAAATTGAAACTGAAAAGTGAAACCCTGCGTTTTTAGACTTTGAAGCGACTCGGATGAAACGTTCCAACTTTACGGACAAATTTCCTTTTGTATAACGGTACTAAACATTTGGATGTTTCGTTACTTCCGGATTAACTCCTTTTCTGCACCTTATCCTGCTGCATCCTTTTCTGTTATTTATTGAAATGAAATGAAAATCGCTTATTGTCACGAGTAGGCTTCAATGAAGTTACTGTGCAAAGCCCCTAGTCGCTACTTTCCGGGGCCTGTCCGGGGAGGCTGGTACGGGAATCGACCGTGCTGCTGGCTTGCTTTAAAAGACAGTGATTTAGCCCATTGAGCTAGACCAGCTGAACCACAGAAACATTTAGAACCTCTGAAAGTAACGACTCAACACTTATGATAGCATTTCACACACTGTGGAAGGGTGCTGCATAATTAAACGATAAAGACAAAAATTGAATTTGTATAATGTCAACTCGCCCTTGAAATGTTACAAAACATTTTACAGCCAGTGAAGTAGTTTTTGCAGCTTAATCACTGTTTAATGTAGGGCCATGCAGCACCCAGTCTGCTCACAGTAAGGTTCCACAAACTGCAGTGAAATAAATAACCAGATAAACTGTTTTCATGGGTGAGGGACAAGTATCACTAAGAACACCATGGACAATGTCATGTTAAACTGTTCCACCATTCAACTTCATCATGGGTGACGTGCATTTTAACTCCATTTTCTGACCGTGGTTCTCGAATCGTTAATACCTTTGGTTACAAAATTCTTTTTTTTTTAATAAGCATTTTATTGGGGTATTTCTTTGGCATTGTAACAGCAACACAGTCAACAATGTACATAACAAGCAAAATACAAACATAGTGCAAATACCGCCTCCCTCTCCCACAGGTCCAACCATTGCTTACCCCCCTAATCTATGCTAACCTAACTCCTCCCTTCTGCTGACGATTAATTCTCTGCAAGGAAGTCGACGAATGGTTGCCACCTCCGGGCGAACCCTAACCGAGACCCCCTCATGGCAAACTAAATTTTCTCCAGGCAGAGGAAGCCAGCCATGTCCGAAAGCCAGGTCTCTGATTTTGGGGGCTTCGAGTCCCTCCATGCCAGTAATATGCGCATCCGGGCTACCAGGAAAGCAAAGGCCAGAACATCCGCCTCTTTCTCCTCCTGGATTCCCGGGTCCTGTGACACCCGAAAAATCTCCGCCTCTAGACTCAGTGCCACCCACGTATTTAATACCCGTGGACATGGCGCCGGCAACCCCCCCCCGGCGCACTTCGCACACCTGTTCTCCACCCCAAAGAATCTGCTCATCCGGGCCACTGTCATGTGAGCCCGGTGAACAATCTTTAAATTGGATCAGGCTGAGCCTGGCACATGTTGCGGTCACGTTGACCCTACCCAACACGTCTGCCCAAAGGCCGCTCTCTATCTCTCTTCTCTCTCCTCCTCCTTCTCCCCCCCCCCCCCCCCCCCCCCCCCCCCCCAGCTCCTCCACCCACTTTTTTGCTTTAGCTCCTCGGTCTGCGACTCCTCCGAACCCATAAGCTCTTTATGTATGTCCGAGACGCTCCCTTCTCCTATCCAACCCCTAGAAACCACCCTATCCGGAATCCCCCTTAGCGGCAGAATTGGGAATGTTGGTACCTGCTTCCGCAAATGATAGTGGCCCGTACCTGTAAATATCGGAATTCCTTTCCCCCGCCAATGCAAACTTCTCCTCCAGCGCCCTCATACTCGGGAAGCTTCCTTCTATGAACCAGTCCCCCATCCTCTCAATTCCCGCTCTCTGCCAAATTCGGAACCCCCCGTCCAACCTCCCCGGGGCAAACCGGTGGATATCGTAGATTGGGGACCAAACCGATGCCCCGTCTGCCCCCTCTGCTCCCACATGTCGTCTCCACTATCCCCAGACTCTCAGGGCTGCCACCAACACTGGACTGGTGGAGTACCCCGTCTGGTTACAAAATTCTAATAATAATCCTTATTAGTGTCACAAGTAGGCTTGCATTAATACTGTAATGAAGTTAATGTGAAAATGCCCTAGTCACCACACTCCGGTACCTGTTTGGGTACACGGAGGGAGAGTTCAGAATTCACCTGACCACGTGTTTTTGGGACTTGTGGGAGGAAACCCATACAGACAAGGGGAGAATGGGCAGACTCCGCTCAAACAGTGACCTAAGCCCGGTTCCTGGCGCTGCGAAGCATCATGCTAACCACTGTGCTACCGTGCCGCCCTATTAATCTCAGTTTTTAAATTTCCAATTTGTGTCTCGCCTCAACTGCTTTCGGGGAGACTTTCACATTTCCACTCCCCTTTGTGTGAAAGTGTGCTTCCCGACACTACCCGGAATAGCCAAATGTGATTTTAATATTAATTCATCTTTGTTCGGGCAGCACGGTGGCACAGTGATTAGCACTGCCTACGGCACTGAGGACCCGGGTTCAATCCCGCCCCCTGCCCATGGTCACTGTATGGAGTTTGCACATTCTCCCTGTGTCTGCTTGGGTTTCACCCCCACAACCCAAAGATGTGCAGGGTGGGTGGATTGGGCACTCAAAATTTCTAAAAGCAAAAAAAAAAATTCACCCTTGTTCTGTGCTCCCCACTAGAGGGAATGGATTCTATCTACCTTCTTTAATCGGTTCAGCCACTGCAGTTGGATCATTCCTTAGCCTTTATTACTCTTGAGACCAATTTAGGAAGCTTCTGGCTAATATGTTTCACTGTCCCTCCAGGCAAAGCCATAGGAGGCTGCAAGCCCGTTATCAGCCCAGGATCCTATCTTTCTTCTGCAGTGTTCACTTTGTTTTGCAAAAATGTTTCGAGCACCATCTCAAATGACTTCAGGAGATCACTTTTCACTGCCACCTCCAGAATGGCATTACTCAGATTGATCATAGGGAAAATGGAAGAGTTGTTTCTGTCTGGTCTCAATGTCCTGAGAGTTCTACATTTTTGAGTTTTTATTGCTAACATGTCAGTACATCTTGCTGTATACCGGTACAAAAAATGTTGCAATGGTGTCAGTTTTTGCTCTTCAGGTAGTTGAGGTTGTCTTTTGGAATTTAGCAGTTGGGACACTTTTGAGATTGGTCAAAATTTGCAGGGGGGTCTCCTGCAAAGAAAAGTTTGTAAACTGCTACTCTGACATAATTTTATTGTCATTAGAATGGTTACAGCACCTAAGGAGGTCACTGAGTCTGCTGTCTCCGTGCTGGCTCTTTGCAATAATAATCTAATAATAATATTTTATTGTCACAAGTATGAAGTTACTGTGGAAAAACCCCTAGTGCCACACATCCCAGCGCCTGTTCGGGTAAGCTGGTATGGGAATTTAACCCCGCGCTGCTGGCCTTGTTCTGCATCACAAACCAGCTGTCTAGCCCACTGAGCTAAACCAGCCCTATAGTTAGCCACTCCCCCATATTTCCTCCTCGCCTTGAAAATCTTTATTAAGCAGATAATTATCAAATTAAATTCTAGAAGTCATACTTGAATCAGCCTCCACAACCCTGTTGGGCATTGCATTCCAGATCCTAATCACTGGTTCCATAAAAAAGTTTTTCATCCTGTTGCTTTTGGTTCTTTTACTAATTACTTAAAATTGGTGGCTGTTTCATGACACACCTATGAATGGGAATAGGGCCTTCCTATCTACTCTGTCCATGCTTACTGAACATCTCTATCAAATCTGTGTCTTACAATGTGACATCGTCATTGTGCCATTTCTATACTCTTGTGCGTCTATATATAAAACCCAAGATCCCATCTGCATTACAGGTATTAATGACTTCAGCAACCTCTATTTGTGCCGATATACCCCCAGGCTTCTGGTCCTCTTTTAGAATCGTGCTTTCTTTCATATTGCCTTTCCTCATTCTTCCTACCAAAATGTATCTTCACACATCTCTGCCTTAAATTTAATCTGCCAAGTGTCTGCCCATTCCACTAGCCTATATTCTCCTCCTCAGTCCACAATATGTCAAAGTTTGTATCTTCTTCATAAGTCTAGGTCATTAATGCCGATCAAGAAAAGCTGTGTTCCTAATACCGGCCCCTGAGGAACTTCACCATCTACTGTTCTCCTGCCTGAAAAACAGCCGTTCTCTATATTAGTGCTTCCTGTCACTTGGCCTGTTTTGTATCCATGATGTCCCTGTCCCTTTTATTTCACGGGATTCAACTGTGCTGACAGTATCAAATGCTCTTTGGAAGTCCTTGTATATCACCTATCAACAGCATTACCTGTGAGGATTTAGGTAGACCAGGGATAATTTTAAAGGTTGCAGATGATATGCAACTTTGAAATTTAGTGAGCAACGAAGGGGCAAGTAACGGACATCAAGAAGATGCAGACTAGTGAACTTGGCAGACACATAGCAGATGAAATTTAGCATAGATACATTTTTATAGGAAGAATGAGGCGAGACAATGTAAATTGGTAAAAGGAATAGGGTCACCTGAATCATATGTACGTGCATCTTCGAAGGTGGCAGGATAAGTTTGAAAACATTTTTATTTTATAAAACTCCTTTGGGATTCTGGACTTTATTAATAGAGGAATTTATGCTAAACAGTGTTTGGTTAAAACTCAGCTAAAGCATTGTTCAATTATGGAACTCAAGTTTCGGGCACACTTTAAAAAGGATATCAAGGTCTTTGAGAAAGTGTTGAAGAGTTTTTTGGGAATAGTACCAAGGATGAAGGACTTTACTTCTGTGGAGGAACTAGGAGAAGCTGAGGTTATTCCCCTTAAGCGCAGGGTGGGTGAAGCGGAAATTGGAGGTGTTCAAAATCTTGAATGGATTTGACATATTAAGTGAAACTGTTTTGACTGGCAGAAGTACCAGTGATTCAAGATTTAAGGTGATTTGTGAAAAAGCAAGAGGTGACACTGCATCTTTTTTTTATTACTCAAGTGAGTTGCGATCTGGAATACACTTTATGAAAGGGTTGTGGAAGTGGATTCACTAGTATTGAAAAGAGCGTTGAATGAATACTTGAATGGAAAATAATTGAGAAGGTTATGGGGAAAGAGCAGCTGAGAGAATTTAAATATAACTTTTTCAAAGAAGGGTGTAAACTGACCTTAAAACACATAACATATATTGGGAATTACCTGCAAATTATGATTGTGTCGACACATGAAAACCAGATCAATGTTTTACATCTTTCAATTGGACTTCAGGTTTATTTTCAGCTGTGTCTCAGTCAGGGGGGTAATCTAATTTCTGAGTCAGAAAATTGTGGGTTCAAAACTCACTCAGGCCATGACCACATAATCGAAGCAGACATTCCAGTGCAGTACCGAGTAAGTGCTACACTGTTGGAGGTGCCAGTTAGATATTAAAAGGTCAAGGCTGTGTTTGCTGCCAATACCATGTATGCTTAGTTTTATGTGTGGCCATCTTTATATGGTGCAATGATCACGCACATGTCACAGTACTTTGCTAAATCATATTTAATTCTACAACAATAATTCATTGATCCTCCTTAAGCTGAAGAAATTTGAGAACGTGACAGAAATGTCTGCATGTTAAGACAGAATTAAACCGTTAGAATTAGTGAGCTCCGTACAACATTGCAACAGTTTTCTTTCCTATCTTGACTGTATTTTTCGGATCGCTGAAAGTGCGTTGAAGCATCAGTGTTCGGTAATGATTCTGGATTGTCCCTGTCATTTCTCATAAAATAATGTAACGTTTTATCCAAGTATCAATAAAATGCCTCTGAGTTAGGTATTCTGAGCAACCTGCTGACTAAGTAATGTGTGGGATCCATGGAATCCACAAACTTAGAGCACATTGGAATAATCAAGACAGAAAGCAAAATGGTGTGTCTTGAATTTCTGTGCATGCGCATATCGTGTCCACAGCAGCTGGCTTGCACGCCCATATTGCATTAGAAGGAGACACAAAGATCCAATGGCACTATTACAAAGAAGAGGATGGGAATTCACTCCAGTGTCCTGGGGAATATTTATCCCATATCCTGTTTTCATGGTGTTGGCTCTCTGGTTATTATTACATTTCAGTTTGTGGGAGCTTAGCGTGTGTAAATTTGTTGTCCCGTTTTCTGTATTACAACTTCAAAAGTATTTAATTAATTGTAAGTACTGGGAAAACTAATGGGGCTAAAAGCTGACAAGTCCTCTCGCCCTGATGACTTGCTTCCGAGAATCATATTAGAAGTGGTTGCAGAGATACTGGATGCATTCTTTTCATCTTCCAAAATTCCTTATATTCTGGAAATTTTCCAGTAGATTGGAAAACCACAAATGTAACATCCCTATTTGACAAAGGTGGAGACAGAAAGCAGGAAACTATGGGCCACTTCACCTCACATCTGTTATTGGGAAATTGCAGGAATCCTTCAAGTAGTAACAGGGCATTTAGAAAATCATAAAATCATGCTGACTGCTTAATGATATGAAAGGGAAATCATGTTTGACAAACTTTAAAAAAAAAAAATTTAGAGGCACTGTTGCCTCATGGGCCAAGGACCTGGGATCGATCCCGCTCCCGGGTCACTGTGTGTGTGGAGTTTTTGTACATTCTCCCCGTGTCTGTGTGGGTTTCACCCCACAACCTAAAAAGATGTACAAGGTAGGTGAATTGGTTATGCCAAATTGCCCCTTAATTGGGGAAAAAAAGAATTGGATATTCTAAAAAAAAAATGTTAATATTCAAAAATAAAATAAATAAATACCAAGCTTAGGTTATCGGTATAGATCAGGAAAAGTAGTGGTCCTAATACTGATCCCATGAAAACCGTTCTCTTTTTTTCTTCCAGTCCAAAAAATAATGGTTTATCACTGTCTATCGAGTCTGCACCAGGCCTTGGAAAGAGCACCATACCCAAGCCCACACCTCCACCCTATCCCACTAACCCCACCTAACCTTTTTTTTTGGACACTTGGAATGGCCAATGCACCCAACTATATCTTTGTACTGGGTGGGTGAAACCGGAGCACCCGGAGGAAACCCACTCAGACACGGGGAGAAGGTGCAGACTCTCACAGACAGTGACCCCAAGCCAGGAATCAAATCCAGGTCCCTGTGAGGCAACTGTGCCAACCACTGTGATACCGTGCCACCCACTTGCTGGGATAGTAAGTTGCCAAGAGGACATGAGCCTGTAAAACGATTTAGTTAGGTTAGGTGAGATTTGACAGATGGAGTATAATGTGGTAAAATATGAACCTGTCCACTTGACAGGAAGAATAGAAAACAGCAAATTATTCAAATGAATAGAGAGAACTTTGAGGTATAGAGGAATTTGGGTGCTCTGGTATATGAATTACAAAACGTTAGTATGCAGGCACAACAAGTGATTAAGGTGCAAATTGAATGTTTATTTATATTGCAAGGGAAATGGAGTATAAAAGTAGGGGAGTAGCTGCAGTCATACAGGGCAATGATGAGACCACATCTGGAATACTGTGTACAGTATGGCTAGTCCAGTTCAGTTTCTGGTCAAAGGTAACCCCAGGGTATTGATGTTGGAGGATTCAGTGACGGTTATGCCATTGAATGTCATGGGGCAATTGTTAGATTATTGCTTGTTGGAGATGGGATTGCCGTGCACATATATGGCATGAATGTTACTTGCCATTTGTCAGCCCAGGCCTGGATATTGTCCATGTCTTGCTGCATTTGGACATGGACTGCTTCAGTATCTGAGGAGTTGTGAATGGTGCCAAACATTGTGTAATTATCAGCAAACATTCGACTTGTGACCTTATGGTGGAAGAGAGGTCGTTGATTAAGTAGCTAAAGATGGCTGGGCCAAGGACGCTATCCTGAGGCACTCCTGCAGTGATGCCTTGGCACTGAGATGATTGATCTCCAACAACCGCAGCCATCTTCATTTGTGCCAGGTATGACTCTAGCCACCGGAGAATCTTCCTCCTGATTCCCATTGACTCCAGTTTTCCTAGGGCCCTTTGATGCCACACTCTGTTAGATGCTACCTTGATAAATTTAGAGTACCCAATTTTTTTTTGTAATTAAGGGGTAATTTAGAGTGGCCAATCCACCTACCCTGTACATCTTTGGGTTGTGGGGGCGAAACCCACACAAACACAGGGAGAATGTGCAAACTCCACACAGACTGACCCAGAGACGGGATTGAACCTGGGACCTCGGTGCCGTGAGGCACCAGTTCTAACCACTGTGGCACCGTGCTGCCACTCCCCAGCTCTTCTGTCTATGTTTGAACTGAGGTCAGGAGCTGAGTGGCCTTGGTGGAAACCATGAGTGCCAGTCAGCAGGTTATTGCTGAGAAAATGTGCTGCTTGATAACACTGTTGATGAACCATTCCATCACTTTACTGATGACTGGGCATAGACTGATGGGACGGTAATTGGCTGGGTTGGATTTGTCCTGCTTTTTGTGGACAGGGCATGCCTAGGCAATTTTCCACATTGCTGGATAGATGTCAGGATTGTAGCTGTACTGGAGCAGCTTTGCTAGGGGCATGGCAAGTTATGGAGCTAAATCTTCAATACTAATAGCAGAATATTGTCAGAACTGAGACCCCTTATGCCTTCAGCCATTTCTTGATATCATATGGAGTGAATCGAATTGGGTGAAGACTGGCATCTGTGATGCTGGGGACCTCGGAGGAGGCCAAGGTGGATCATCCACTTGGCACTTCTGGCTGAGGAATGTTGCAAATGCTTCAGCCTTATCATTTGCACTGATGTGCTGGATTCTAGGCCAGGTCATGATTTTTTAGTATGGTCATGGTTGTGCAATGTAAGGGTCCTTCTTGTTTACTCCCTGTTTATTCCCATATTTTACCTTTTATTTTTTGCTGTTATATTTTTGATCTGTGGATGTTTATTGGAATGTAATTTTGAGGCAAGAAGCCTGTATCATCATTTTTACATGGGGAGAATGTGTAAACCTCACACAGACAGTGACCTGGGGCCAGGATCGAACCCGGGTCCTCTGCGCTATGATGCAGCAGTGCTAACCACTATTTTCCCCATCCATTATGATTTTTACCCCTTTCCACCCCTCTGTTGCCTGTCTTGTGTATGTTTGTAGACTGTTGGGGGGGGGGGGGGGGGGGGAGAGTTCAAGTATTAGCTTGTTAACTAGTTGTATTTACTGCATATCTCATCATAGTACTTGTTATAAAAACAAACATTTACAAGCCTGGTGACTATAATTGTTGGAGAGCCAAGAACCAAAGACTTCAGGTATTTTAATACGACTTATTGGTTAATTCACTTGTGTTGCGACTCCGTGTCTCTTGAGGCTGGAATTGACTGTGCATTAGCCCAGGGTGTCGTAACAAGTTCTAGATCAAGATCATTTCATTTCTGTGACATCTAGCATGTAATGGCTTGTTGACAATGGAGGGTAACCAGTTAAGGTGCAACATCCCAAGGGCTGTATCTTGAGGTCGCTAATCTGACGGCCAGAGGAGCTGTGTTTAATTTCCTATGGTAACAGAAAGAATGATTGATTGACAGTCTATTAGAAGAATTTGGGTTTTCTTGAGACATTTGATGTTGTGGCGATGCTGTTTACTTGTTCTTGAGGGGCCAGAGATACCTGAACCAGGTATAACTACAGCAGTTTTTCTTACTGTCTTTTTAGTTCACTTAGCTGAACCAGGGTCTGGCAGCAAGGCACTGTGGTGGTGGTGGTGGGGGGGTGTAAACTAAGAAAACACGCAGTAAGATGAAGCCAGTTACAAATCATTCAGATGCTTTATTTGTCAGTGTATATATGTACTGAGCAGCAGTTATGAACAGACTCATTTTCGCTCACCCAGTATAACCTGTTCCTGTGTCATGAAATTATGAAGACACCACTCGTCCACACTTTAGAATAACTTTTATTTAACTTACCTCCTGAAAATTTTCTCCAGAGCTTGCCTTTATACCTGTGCTGGGCCTGAGGTGTTTATAAGTTATCAAGATAAGCTAACTAGTTGTTTATTGTTTAACATATTTGGGGAAAGCAACTCCCATCAGCACATTAACTATCTCCCACTGAGGTATGTGATTTTACAGTTGTGGGAATACAGTTTACTTTGAAAGGTTAACGTTTAAAGAGACAACCTTTTTTCCCTTGTGGAAAATGGTCACAAAATATGGCAGACTTTTAAAGCTTCCATATCATTTGTTTTTATCATTTCAGAAAACAGTTTAAAGGTCAGTGGTGTTTTAATAATAATCACTTATGGTCACAAGTCGGCTTCAATGAAGTTACTGTGAAAAGCCCCTAGTCGCCACATTACGGCGTCGGTTCGGGGAGGCAGGTACGGGAATTGAACCCGCGCTGCTGCCTTGTTCTGCATTACAAGCCAGCTGTTTCGCCTACTGTGCCCTAGCAGAATGATCAGAAGAGTGCAATTGACGCTGTGTCCTTGAGTGAAGGGTAATTGTTACTGTTTTGTTCACGCTGTAGAAGTTACTTCTGGTTCAGTTGTAGGAGGCCCAAGCCTGTCCTGAAAGTTAGTTAATGTGAGCACAAGCAGAATATTGGGAGAGAGCCCAAACTAACACATGTCAACCCCTGTTCCCATTCTTTCTTTCAGATGATTCTGAGCCCACCCCTGTCAGTTCTGAGCATTCTCCACAGCCCGATGCCAGGGGGTGGAAACGTTCCACTTCAACTACCTCATCACAGAATGAAAAGAAGCAGGCTTGCTCAGAAAATGGCAAGAAGCAGAGATCGACAAAATCTGTCCACATGAGGAGAAACATCCGGTACAAAACGTTTTTCCTGTTTAATCTCTTGGGTTCTGGGAAAGAGCAATGATTTTGCATTATGTACACAGACACTGATGCAGATTTCTGTTCTGCATGATCACAGAGTAGTCTGAAGCCAACTGCACAATCTGATATGATTGGCTTGTTCTGCTCTAAAGCACATACTGGTACCAAAGGAGAGTTGTTCAGCTGGTAGAATGTGCCAATTCAGAAGATGCCAAACAATTTGATCAGGAAAATATAATCCATGCCTAGTTATCAGTTAATTTTGAAGTTTTATGTGAAAGTGGACTGATACAGAACCTTGTGCAAGATCTTGCATTGAATAAGGAATATATTACTTCATTACTTGTACTGGGGGAAGCATTTAGAACCACTGAATCACTGCAGTTCAGAAGGAGGCCATTTGGCACATAGAGTCTGCGCCAACACTCGGAAAGAGCATTCCTAGGCTCATGCCCCATCCTATCCCCGTAACCTCACCTAACCGGTGCTCTTTAAGCTGATTTAGCGCAGTGGGCTAAATAGCTGGCTTGTAAAGCAGACCAAGCCAGCAGCATGGGTTCAATTCCCGTACCAGCCTCCCCGAACAGGCACTAGAATGTGGCGACGAGGGACTTTTCACAGTAACTTCATTTGAAGCCTACTTGTGACAATAAATGATTTTCATTCATAACTTTTTGGACAAGGAGCATTTCAGCATGGCCAATCCTCCTAACCTGCACACCATTGGACTGAATTGATCTGAATTTAACCATGTTACACCTTAAGGTAAATAAGAAGGGTTTTTTTTCTATTCACCAGCATTAATATCTCTCGAACCAAAACAGAAACAAAAGATTTTGGCAAGATTGTAATGATCCATCATCAATATTGATAACAGCCTAACCATTTTGTGCCTGCACTGTTGTTGCTCAAATCCCTACTGAGGCCTCGGGGCTGTTTTATTCCAAGAATTATAATTTTTTTTGTGTTAGAGATGAGGTTGGCATTAACTCTGGTTCTTAACTGTAGTTCTATCTTCCCTCCTGTTTCCCAGATGACATTAGTTAACTCAGAACCAGAACACTGGTCTAAGCTGCAGCATTCCTGGCCAATGTGGCTCAGTTATTCACTGCTTTAACACTGAGAAAAATAAATTTCCCAGTCTTTATGATCCATTGAATAAACAAGCCAATTTGAACACTACGAGTGTGAAGCAATTTGCCCTCATGATTGCATCAATATGGTGATCCTGTTAAATTAAGTATTTCAATCTTTGTCAGTGAGCTATTAATGCTCACATGGAAATGGAGACACACAGCAGACGCATCATGTGCATTGTCACAGGAAGTTGATTCAGAACCTGACCACAAACAAATTAAAAGCCATGAAGTTACAAAAAAACTGAAAGATTATGCAAGCCTGTCATGATTAATCAATTCCATACCAAAAAGGCAATTTTTTGAGTCTGAATGATGTGTACTTATGGCATTACTACCATAATACTTGGCCAAAGGGCTGAATCACATTTTCACTCAAAATTCACACCTGTCACCTTGATAGCAATAAGGGGCAGAGATATAGGCTGATTTACTTTGTTCCCTAACCAATCCAAGGCTGCCAAAGTTGAAAGCCTCGCTTTCAGCTCATTGTGGTGCCCTGCTTGGTACTCATCATTGTGCCCTTACTGCTCTCAAGCTCAACTGATTCAGGATTGAGGGGATTGTTGTACTTTTTGATCTGAGCATCTCCATCAGCATCAATCTGATAAGTAACTCCTAGGTATCCATTCTATTCCTGACATGTTGCATGGCATGCTGTACACTAGTTTGGAGCATTCAAATATCTCTTGTCTCAGCCAGTAAAGTTAGGATATGACTGAGGCCTATGGACCAAACACCCATTGGTTGATTTCCCACTGGGTGGTGTCCAATCACTACCGTAGTAGCAGTAGGGATTCTACAGTCACCCACGTGTAAATAAGATAATGTCAGTTGGAAGAAACTGTATCCTATAGAATCATAGAATTTACTGTGCAGAAGGAGGCCATTCGGCCCATCGAGTCTGTACCGGCTCTTAGAAAGAGCACTCTACTTAAGCTCACACCTCCACCCTAACAACATAACCTTTTTAGTACATTAAGGGCAATTTAGCATGGCCATTCCCCAGCCACACTGAGGCACGGGTGCAGATACTGACCTCCAGGATCCACCTGCGAGCAATCAGCAAGTCGAAGGCTAAAACATCCGCTCCTGTCTGCAACTTCGGCAAGTCTGACACCCTAAATATGGCCCCCAGGGGACTGGGCTCTAAATCCACATGAAAGCTGCCTACGTGGTGCAAAAGACCGACCTCCAAAAATTTCTCCAACTTCAGGCAGGACCAGAACATATGTATGTGATTGGTCGGGCCCCTCCCACACTGTTCACATGACAGCCCCTCCTCCAGCGCCACCCCCAGCTCCTCCTCCCACTTGGCCTTAACCCCCTCCATAGAAGCCATATCC
The DNA here is from genome assembly GCF_902713615.1 of Scyliorhinus canicula. Lineage (NCBI taxonomy): Eukaryota > Metazoa > Chordata > Chondrichthyes > Carcharhiniformes > Scyliorhinidae > Scyliorhinus > Scyliorhinus canicula. The sequence goes on from NC_052156.1 coordinate 84,914,365, forward strand.
TCTCCCAAAATCCTCCCATAGATCGCTGGGATGACCCTCCCCCCTTTAGAATTCCCATGTTTTGTTTTGGACTAAAGGGCATTTTTGCCGAAGGTACAAATGGAAGACTTATTATTAAATGCTACAGGGAAGAAATATTGGACTGAATAAAAAGCTTGTTTTATTTCTTTAACAGCTAAACCGGATACTCAAAGTATGTTGTCAGACTGGGAGGGAGACGAGAGATATTTAGTGCAGGCACACTGTTTGAACAGTTTTTAAATCAATGTCAATGTTCTGAATTTCCAAGCCTGGTGTCAGCTTAACCAGACAAGCTTGCAACTATAAAATAGAGAGGAGAGTTGGCTTAAGACAGTTTGCAAAATAAGCTGAAGGACTGAACTGCCTTTTGCAATTGGGGAGATCAATTAAAAACTAAAGATAAACTAATAAATATACAATAAGGGGAATTGAATTTGAGGGATAATTAGAAAGGAAGCTGGGAGTTGGTGTTGGCATGTTAAGTTTGATCATTTTGATAGGTCAAAATAATTACTTTTAATAAATTTGTGATGAATGGCACTGGCAGCAGCACTGATATTTATGCCCATTCCTAGTTGCTCATTTAAAAAATAAATTTAGAGTACCCAATTCATTTTTTCCAATTAAGGGGCAATTTAGCATGGCCAATCCACCTACCCTGCACATCTTTGGGTTGTTGGGGTGAAACCCACGCAAACACGTGAGACAGTGATCCAGAGCCGGGATCGAACCCGAGACCTCGGCACCGTGTGGCAGCAGCACAAACCACTGCACCACCTTGCTGCCATTCCTAGTTGCTCTTGATAACATGGTGCTGGCCTACTTTCTTTGAAACCTGTTGTATTCTTTCACAGGATGTGAGCATTGCTGCCTCAGCCAGCATTTATTGTCAATCCCTAACTGTCCTTGAGAAAGTGGTGATGAGCCACCTTCCTGAACCGCTGCAGTCCATGTGGTGCAGGTACACCCAGAGTGCTGTTCCAGGGAATTCCAAGATTTTGACGCAGTGACAGTGAAAGAACAGCGATATTGTTCCAGGTCGGGATGATGTGTGGTTGGAGGGGAACTTGAAGTTGGTGGTGTTTCCGTGCACCTGCCACCCTTGTCTGGCAGTCTGAATATTGAAGGGTCTCAGATACTATTAAGTAGGGCAAATTTTAGACTTTTGACTCGGCAACCGTGAAGGATTCATGATGCATGCCCAAGTTGTGTGTCTTGGAGGTGAACCTCAAAATGATGGTTGAAACGAATGGAATGCTAGAATATGTAGAGTGAACTCTGAAGGACAGTGTTTTCCAATGCACTCCCTCAGACTGGAGCTTGAATCTAATTAATTAACAAACAATGTAACAAGGCAGCATTTTGCAAATGCAGTGTAGAAGAGAGAATCGCAAAGCAGCTTTTATATCTGAGTAAAACAAGCTTAGAAGAGTTGAGAAATCTATTAATTGCAATAAGTCAGTCCTGAATTGTTGATGGGTAAACCTGTGTAGGTTACAAAGCCAGTACGTAACCCTAAAAGGCAAAGGTTCCACTTGTGTAGCTAAGCAAACATAGCTAACAAATGAGGTCAGATAGTATCATGCCAAAAGAGAAGACTTCTGCAAATACAAGACAAAATGCAAACCGAGCCGACTTTAAGAAATGTAACAAGCAACAAAGGACGCACTTGTTACTTAAGTGCCAAAAGAAATGTGAATAAAAACTTTGCCAGGGATATTAAAATTAACAGCAAAAATATTTATAAATGTATTGAAGAGTGGCAAAGCAGCATGCCTATCAAAGACTGACTTGTTAAATGAATATCTTGTATCCTTTCACTGGAGGAAGTGGCTAAATACAAGGAAACAAATAGAAATCATGGAGAACAATTTGATGTCCTTAATGTCAGTCATAATAAATGATAATGGGGAACGAGTGGGACTCTGCTAATAACGATTTGTACCAAAGAAAAAAATAAGTCTTGTTATTACCCTGCTGCCATGCAACTGCATGCTAAGACTTTAACTGATTATCTCTTTTCTCCCTGTTTGTCAAGCAAGATCAGGAAGTTATAAATTAGGAATTTGTGTTTTTTTGTTTCATTGTGTAATTGCAGTGCACTAATAAAACAGTTGTGTTGAAAGTTTGCATAATTGAATTACAACAGTTCTAAAGTGTGTCTTTTTTTGGTCTGAATTCATTTAATATTTCTTCTTTTGTTTCTTTGTTTCACAGAAAGCTACTACGGGAGGACCAACTTGAGGCTGGAACCAAAGCAGCACAACAGGAGGAATTAGAGCGTCTGAAACGTCTTGAGCAACAGAGGAAGGAATTTGTGTTACCCACATTGCCATTTGAACTCCTCCAAGGTGAGAGTGGGACAGCGACCAGCAGGCTAGCCTCTGTGCTGCCTGCAGCCTTTACTGATCATTTACATGTTCTTCCCTAGCATCACTTACATTTGCTTGTGCCAAAAAGCAGAACTCTAAGAACTATGGTTGGTAGAGATTGCCGTATAATTTTGGGATTTTCATGTCAGCCGTATACATTTACAGAAACCTGCGACGTGAAATCCAGACAGAGGTGAGCTGTTTGTGGTCAATTCCTGCAAAAGAATTAGCTAATATCATAGAATTTACAGTGCAAAAGGAGGCCATTCGGCCCATCGAGTCTGCACCGGCTCTTGGAAAGAGCACCCTATCCAAGGTCCACACCTCCACCCCATCCTCACAACCCAGAAACCCCACACAACACTAAGGGCAATTTTGGACACTAAGGGCAATTTAGCATGGCCAATCCACCTAACCTGCACATCTTTGGAATGTGGGAGGAAACCGGAGCACCTGGAGGAAACCCATACACACACGGGGAGAATGTGCAGACGCCGCACAGACAGTGACCCAAGCCGGGATTGAACCTGGGACCCTGGAGCTGTGAAGCAATTGTGCTAACCACAATGCTACCGTGCTGCCCAATAATAATAATAGTATGTCACAGAGTCAGAGTTTTACAGCATAGAAAGAGGTACTTTGGTCCATCGTGTGATTTAATCCCAATTTCCAGCACTTGGTCTGTAACCTTGAATGCTGTGGCGTTTCACTAATTGTAGCTATATTTATTTGGTTATAAATATGGCAGTCAATATGGTCGCCTTCCTTAATCCTAATTATGTTTGTTTTAGAGTCGCCAGGTATCTCTTGATACCGCCACAAGGTTCAAACCCGAATACTGATCAAAGAGCCAATACACCAGTTAGTTAGTTCAAAGTCAATATTATTTATTTACACACACAGTAAGATCTACTCATGCACAAAGTACTGCAAACTAAACTATCTTTAACGCTAACGCCTATACTTAACTTTGGGTGCCCACTCAGTCAGAGAAACAATGGCCGTTGTTCGGATCTGAGGCTGTTGGGTTCAAAGAGGTACAGGAGAACAGTTAAGGTCGCCGTCTGGTAGCAAGCATTGACCTTGAACTTGCTTCTGGTGCAGCTGGTGGAAGGGTGTCTCCACTTTGAGAGCCAATTCCAAGAGAGCGATTCTCTCTTGGGGGTTCCTTCTTAAACCTGGAGGAGCTTCACGTGCTTTTAGGCGGGCCTTAAACTTGGCCCCAATTAATTGGGCCGCTTCTTGATCACTGGTATTGATCTTGACTAATAAAGGGGTGGGAGCCCTGATGGCTGGGCGTGTCTTAGGTGGCGGTTGGCTTGGCTTTGTTTGTGCTTTCGGTTTGGGGAACTGGCGCAGGGATGTCTGCAACAGTATCAACTATCTGAGTATTAGTCCTTTGTTTCCCGGAGATGACCATCAATATGCTAATCAACCTATAGTTTCGATTCCGTCTGGGAGCTGTCTCTCCAATATGCATGCAGGCTCTGTGCCTGCTTGTTTTCCTGACATTGTCCACAATTCCCGACATTCTTTGCGAGTGTCCATTTTGTATTCTGGAAGTGGCCATCCCAGATGGCTACATAATCGATGGATACCCTTCGTTGAATCTGGCATGAAAACTGCTTCATGAGGAAAGAAAGGAAAATGCAACCGATCCGAACAGATATGGGCCTCATCAGCCTGACTTAAACCTGCATTTTAGGAAATTGTGTTTGTTGGCAAATAGGTTTTCAGCCAAAAGTCAACAAGCCGATGAGGGACAATAAAGTAATTCCACACGACTGTACTGCAAACAAGCAACCGAGCACAGGTTTAGAAAACCTGTAGTGGCGATCAACAGATCCAATTTTGGCACACCTGATATTCTGGAGATTAATTTGAATGCATGAAATTGAGAATTTTGCAGCTTTCCCAAGATGGCTTTCAGACCTGACTCTCCAATTCATGCTTCCCAATGAGGCTCTCCAACGCAAGCATGCTTCACCAATGTAAAAATGTTGGGCATGCCTTAGCAAAAGTTTTAAAAAAAAATTTAGAGTACCCAATTAATTTTTTCCAATTAAGAGGCAATTTAGCATGGCCAATCCGCCTACCCTGCGCATCTTTGGGTTGTGGGGGTGAAACCCAAAGTTGATCAAGGTAGAAACATTGAGCATAAATGTTATTCCTGAAGTTCCCCATATTTAATATTGTTAAACTTGTTACCTCAAACGGATGCACATTAATCTGGACAGCAGCAAGAGCAGCTTGCATTGTGTAACATCCTTTAATATCATAACATTTTCCTAGGTGTTTCACAGGCGAGTTGTCAGAGAAAGATTGGCTCTAAGCCCTAGAAAAAGATGTCAGGTCAGATGATCACAAATATGAAGTTTAAAAAAAAAGGGTTTCAAGGATTCAGAGCTCGGGGAATAGATAACTGACGGTATGGACACCAATGAAGGGTGAAAGGAACTGGTGGTGTGTAATAGGCAAGAAGGAAAGAATGCAGATATCTCTGTGGATTTGAGTGCTGAGTGAGGTTAGCGAGATGAGCTGTAAAGATTCATAAGAGATTTGAACAGTGGTCATGATAATTTAAAAAGCTGTTCAACCATGACTGCCCAGGTCAGACTTGTCTTAAGCAAGTGATCTTTGATCATTGTTTCTAAAATTTGTTTTTCTACTACCCTCAGAATCCAATACTCAATCCTTAAAAAAAGAGCCTGTCTGGAATGAGGGTAAGTGAATATGTTTATCTGAAAGCATTTTACAAGTACTGCTGCTTTTAAGTAGTCTTACTGCTCCAGCCTTTTGCTTTTAACCAGTGATTGAAAATGTCAAAGGGTCAATAGGAAGGGACTTTTTAGGTGAGCTATGCAGTAAATCCCAAGGGCCCCTCAAATCTTTTCAGTTTCTGTAGTTATGTGCACAAAGTAGACAGCTGGTAACGATTAAGCTGTGCCCCTCACCGGGGCCGTTAATTGCCCATAAAAGCTTTTTCCTTTTATTGCCAAATGTCCTACTGGGAGAAGATCAGTAATAGTTGTTGAGCAATGGAGTAAAAGTCTTACTTCCATGCTTTTGCATGAATGACCACTCCGATGTAGTAGCGATGATTAAATTCATTATCAGGAACATTTTCCCTTTAAATCAGCTGTGTACTGATTTTTAAAAAGCATATAAATTGATGTTTTACGTTTTAACAACTAACGCAACAAAGCCACAGGATGGTAAGCTCAGCAAGAAAAAAAGTCTCAATGTACATGGATACAGAGGGAAACAGGAGAACAGCGATATAGCTGGCTGAATACAATTATTAGATTCAACTAGAAGTCTCCATACGTACCACCAAAGAATAAGGGAGAGAAGGATAAAGCCATGAAAATATGGTAAAATGGTGCACATCTTTCCATACAATGATTGCTCACAACGCCCATGAGAGTTCACGATAAATTTTTCATGCCATATTCGGACGCACACCACACATCTCAACTTCACTGGAGGTATCTTAAAAAAATTTTTTTTTTTAGAGTACCCAATTCAATTTTTTCCAATTAAGGGGCAATTTAGCTTGGCCAATTCACCTACTCTGCACATCTTTGGGTTGTGGGGGCGAAACCCACACAAACACGGGGAGAATGTGCAAACTCCACACGGGACCAGAGGTATTAATGATTCACCAGAACCTCCTTCCCCTGAATACCAAACCCATCGGTATCCTTTTATACCTATCATAACAAAAATGGAAAAATACATAGAAAAAATGCACACCCAGTTTTTTAATTAAATGTTTGCAATCAAGGGGCAATTTAACATGGCCAATCCATGGAGCTGGTTTAGCACAGTGGGCTAAGACAGCTGGCTTGTAATGCAGAACAAGACCAGCAGCGCTCAATTCCCGTTCCAGCCTCCCCGACAGGCGGCAGAATGTGGCGACTTGGGGCTTTGCACGGTAACTTTATTGAAGCCTACTTGTGACGATAAGCTATTATTATTGCTACTATTACTACTACTATTATTACTACTATTACTGCTACGACACTACCTATCCTGCACATCTTTGGGTTGTGGGTGGGAGACCCATGCAGAACGTGCAAACTACACACACACACACACACACACACACACACACACACACACACACACACACACACTGACCAGGGGCCAGGATCGAACCCGGGTCCTAGGCTCTGTGTGGCAGCAACGCTAACCACTGCGCCACCTTGCTGCCCTGCGCAAGCCCAGTTCTAAAAGGATGTTATACGTATATCATATAACACAACATAACCTTAACCTCAGGCACAGAACAGAAAGATCATCATTTCACATATTTGTACAGAGAGGAACAGCAGCTATAGATCCGAATAATGGTCAGCGCCTACCAACAGCCTAATTGAAACAGGATTTTAAAAAAGAGGGCGAACTACCAGGAGCACAAGGTCACAGGATAAAGAGGTCCAGAACCCAGCTACGGGACCATATTGAGCTGTTACATGCCCACCACCTATTAATGAAGAAGACAAAAAACACTACTCGTTCAGACAAGAGAACGTCCCAACCAGAAAGGGAGGGGGAGATGACAGGATATCAACCACAGTATAGGTCTCTGCTCAATCCCAGGTCCTTGTCCACAAACAATTCCGTCAACCAAGGAAATTTAAAAACTTCAAAAGAAAAACCAAATATCTCGGGTCGTCCCTAATCGGCTTCAAGAAAGGATGGTCCAAGCATAAAGGGGCAACAGGATACCAACCACAGCACTGGACCTGGCCTAGTCCGGCACACTCTGACACACAGGAGCCAGTACCACTAGGGCACCCAGCACACACACACAACCTACCACTGAGCTGACCCTGTACCTCCCCAACCACACCCCGGGCAGTGCACCAATCCCATTAACACTAGAAAAAAAATCACATCAGCCTGAATTGGGGAGACCCCACCACCGAAGAGAAGTACCGTTAAGGCAATAGTGGGTGTCTTGGGAGAGGGACCGATAAGGGGAAACCCTTGAAACCCATTGAAACAAACCAGGGTTTATAACAGTACGCTGCTCACACAGGTGAAAAGAAAAAGAACCCTCCCTAAGGGAGGAATGCCAGAGCTAGCTCAGGAACTTTACTCCCAGACCAGCGCTGCATTCCATCGTAAAGAGGATACTAGGGGACAAGACAGCATTGTCTCAACAAAGACACTGCCTCCCCATAGAAGACCCAACCACAACGAAGAGGGCACTCTGGGAAACTTCTATATAAGACCACTTGGAAGAAGGAGCCTAATTCCCCAAACAAACGTACCCCCAAACCGAAGAAGGGCTCCAACAAAGTAGAGCTACAGCAAACAAGCTCTCACTTCAACAATTCAAATAAGGATTAACCCACCCTTCCCTGGTGTGCGCCCCTACTCATTTCTCCCTACTCTATTAGTTCTTAAAAATAAACACCAACCCAAGGAAGAATCAGAAGGACCACAGTCGTCTTCAGGATACATGACCTGCCCAGGCCTTGGAAGGAAATAAGACATAGGAGCAGAATTAGGCCACTCAGCCCATCGAGTCTGCTCCGCCATTCAATCATGGCTGATATTTTCTTATCCCTTATCTCTTGCCTTCTCACCGTAACCCCGATCCCCTTATTAATCAAGAACCTATCTATCTCTGTGTTAAAGACATTCAGTGATTTGGCCTCCACAGCCTTCTGCGGCAGAGTCCCACAGATTCATCACCCTCTGCTGAAGAAATTCCTCCTCATCTGTTTTAAAGGATCATCCCTTTAGTCTGAGATGGTGTCCTCTGGTTCTAGTATTTCCTACAAGTGGAAACATCCTCTCCACATCCACTCTATCCAGGCCTCGCAGTATCCTATAAGTTTCAATAAGACCCTCTCCCCCCTCATCCTTCTAAACTCCAATGAGTACAGACCCAGAGTCCTCAACTGTTCCTCATACAACAAGCTCTTCATTACAGGGTTTATTCTTGTGAACCTCCTCTGGACCCTTTCCAAGGCCAGCACGTCCTTCCTTAGATATAGGGCCAAAAACTGCTCACAATACTCAAAATGGGGTCTGACCAGAGCCTTGTACAACCTCAGAAGTACATCCCTGATCTTGTATTCTAGCCCTCTTGACATGAATGCTAACATTGCATTTTCCTTACTAACTGCCGACTGAACCTGTACGCCTTAAGAGAATCGTGAACAAGGACACCCAAGTCCCTTTGTGTTTCTGATTTCCTTAGTATTTCTCCATTTAGAAATTAGTCTATGCCTAAATTCCTCTTTCCAACGTGCATAACCTCACACTTTTCCACATTGTATTTCATTTGCCACTTCATTGCCCACTCTCCTAGCTTGTCCAAATCCTTCTGCAGCCCCCTTGCTACCCCAGTAGTACCTGTCCCTCTACAGATCTTTGTATCATCTGTAAACTTAGCAACAGTGCCTTCAGTTCCTTCTTCCAGATCATTAATGTATATTGTGAAAAGTTGTGGTCCCAGCACAGACCCCTGAGGCACACCACTAGTCACCGGCTGCCATCCTGAAAAAGACCCCTTTATCCCCACACTCTGCCTTCTGCCAGTCAGCCAATCCTGTATCTATGCCAGGAACTTGCCCTTAACACCATGGGCTTTTAACTTATTTAACAGTCTCCGATGCGGCACCTTGTCAAATCACGTCCACTGGTTCTCCTTTGTCTAACTTCCTTGTTACCTCCTCAAAGAACTCTTAACAGGTTTGTCATACATGGCCTCCCTTTGACAAAACCGTGCTGACTCAGTCCTAATTTACCATGCACTTCCAAGTACTTTGCGACCTTATCTTTAATAACAGACTCTAAAATTTTACCAATGACCGAAGTCGGGCTAACGGGCCTATAATTTCCCCTCTTTGCGTCTCTCCCTTCTTAAACAGTGGTGTTACATTAGCCACCTACCAGTCTTCTGGGACCGTTCCTGCCTCCAGTGATTTTTGAAAGATCACCACCAATGCCTCCACAATTTCCTGAGCTATCTCCTTTAGGACCCTGGGGTGTAGTCCATCCGCTTCAGGTGACTTATCCACCTTCAGACCTTTCAGTTTCCCCAGAATCTTCTTAGTAATGGTCACTGCACTCATCTCTTTCCCCTGGTTCTCCAAGAGCTCTGGCATCCCACTGGTGTCTTCCATCGTGAAGACTGATGCAAAGTGACTATTCAGTTCATCTGCCATTTCTTTGTTTCCTATTATTACTTCTCCAGCCACGTTTTCCAGTGGTCCAATTGTCTATTTTTGCCTCTTACCTTTGAGATATTGAAAGAAACTCTTCCTATCTTTTATATTACCAGCTAACTTGCACTCTCATTTCATCTTTTCTCCCCTTATTGATTTTTTAGTTGTCCTCTGCTCGCTTTTAAATGATTCCAATCCTCTGGCTTCCCACTAATCCATGCCACTTTGTATGCTTTGTATTTCTTTTGCTCTTTATGCTGTCCTTGACTTCCCTCGTCAACCGTGGATGCCTTGTCCTGCTCTTAGCATGTTTCCTCTTCCTTGGGATGAATTTCTGCTGTGCCTCCCGAATAACCCCCAAAAACTCCTGCCATTACTGTTCCACTGTCTTTCTTGTTAGTCTCCTTTTCCAATCAACTCTGGCCAGCTCCTCCCTCATGTCTTTGTAGATCCCCTTATTTAATTGTAATACCGTTACATCTGACTCCAGCTTCTCCCTCTCAAACTGCAGGGTAAATTCTATCATATTGTGGTCATTACTCCGGAAGGGTTCCTTCACCGTAAGATCCCTAATCACCAAATCCAGAATTGCCTGATCCCTTGTGTGCTCTACCACAAGCTGCGCCAAAAAAAAATCTCTTAAACATTCCACAAACTCCTTTTCCCAGATTTCCCTGATTTTCCCAGTTCATGTGCACATTGAAGTCGCCCATGATTATTGTAATATTGCCTTTTTTACATGCTTTCTCTATCTCCTGATTTATTTTCTGCCCACATCCTGACTACTGCTAGGGGGCCTGCACATAACTCCGAGTCTTTTAACCGTTGCGATATCTCAACTCTGCGCACAGAGATTCTATGTCTTCTGATTCTGTATCGCTCCTTGCTATTGATTTAACTTCATTCCTTACTAACAATTCAACCCCGCTCCCTTTGCCCATCTGCCTGTCCTTTCGATAGCACACATATCCGTATATATTTAGATCCCAGCCCTGATACTCTCGGATTCTCAAAATTCAAAGTAATAAAAAGAAAGCAAAATAAAAACCTGATACAATTAATGCTAACTGGGGGCTGTCCTCCATCCCAGTGAGGACTTAACTAACCCCATCACCCACCTCCAAACCAACCATCCACCCAGCACTGTGGCTCCGATGTGGCTCCATGCATTTCTATTATAAACAAGATAAGGGGCATCTAAAATGCATTCCCTTCTCATAAATGCAAGGATTACAGTACATAAAACAACCTAGGAGGAAGAATGTACACGAACCATATATCACATCATTGACTCGATATGATTTTTGCTAAAACGAGGTAACAGACGACCCCCTCCCTCATGCTCATATGTCGCCAACCCTTTCTAGGAGAAAAGATAACAAGAAATTAACAGTAATCACAAGGGAGAAAAGTCCAAGATTATTGATGAATTGCAGGAGAATAACAACATCCCACATCCCTTAGAAAGGTCGAAGTTATGACAGGACTGTCTAACAACCCTCAGGATCTCTTAAAAAATTCCATCAAATTAAGTGCCTTCACCTCCACCATCCCGATGCCCAGTCAACTAGGAACATAGGTCCCAACCAGGGGAGTGTATGACTCGACACGACCAGCCAGCTCCAACTTTGCACAACGAGCATCGAGAACAGAATAATATAGGTCCAGTGGTCGGGGGCCCCAACTGACCACAGGTCTCAAAGACGGGTTACAATGTACTTCCTCGAATCTGATGCGTCCAGCCTCCAAATCAAGATTGCTAAAGCATGGCAGCCAATTTTCAAATTCAAATCAGGAACTCATTTCCCACATCTCAAGAGACCGAGCTCATAAACACTCCTTGTCCGAACCCCACTTCACGAGTTGGTCAGGGTAGACTACACACCATGCCGCAAGATTTATATGAACCGTAGACCGGCCACCACCATGGAAATTGTTCTATCAAATACCAGGATTCTCGTCTGTGCTTACACCATTCTCCCAAGGATATTTTGTAATACATCAAAGTGAGCACCAAAGACTTGCACCACAGAACCAAGATCATCCACCTAAACATAATTGGCAATGGCAGCCAGCATCCTGATACAAACAGCATCATCGAGATGTGGGCCCGTGCACCATGAAAAACCGCCAACGCAAGTTGGACCCCACTCCAGCCACCCGACCGCCTCAATCAAACAAAGATTCTCAATGATTCAACTTGGCTTCTCGTCACCAAACTCTGACTGGGATCATCTAGGAACATAGTTCAATACATATATGCTCCAAAAAAGATAATTATGGAATGTGTATTAAGATAAAATAAAGGATTAAAAGACGAGTTGAACCAGAGCTCATGAAGGCGCAGCCCCTCCCACGCTCAAATGAATTGACACCCGCACGGTGTAGTGGAAGGGAGCTGCTCATTTAGGAGTGCGACGAGTGATCGTACAAAGTAATGTTCCCATTTCTAATATGTCTGTTAACCTCTCTCAGACATTTCTGTTAAAACAAAGAAATGAAAGGACATACGAGGACTGGACTCGGGAGAGATGAGAACTGAAGCAAAAATAGAGCGCTTGAAAAACTCAGCAGGTTTTCTTCATGGTGCACGGGCCCACATCTCGATGATGCTGTTTGTATCAGGATCTGTAAGGAGAGAAAACAGAGTTAACATTTAGAGTCTAGTTGGCTCTTTTATCGGAACGAAAAAGGGAGAATGTAGCTGTGAGAGATTGCAACAAGATATAGCAACCTTAAATACATAAGATAGCCTGGTTTGGGAGGAAAGTGGGGGAAGGGTGGGTTATTGCATTGAGACAATAAATGTATGGGATTTAAAAAAAAAAAAAAGAGTTTAAGATGGAGGAGAAAAGTCAGTCTTAAAATTATTGAACTCAATGTTGAGGACTGAGGGCTGGAGCTACCCGTCTCTGATGCTGAATGTTCTGTACTCTGCAAGGTGAATTGGACATTCTGAATTCTCCCTCAGTGTATCCGAAAGGGCGCCAGAGTGTGGTGACCAGGGGCTTTTCACAGCAACTTCATTGCCGTGTTAATGTAAGCCAACTTGTGACACAAATAAAGATTATTATTATTACTTGGTTTCATCCCCTTCTGTCCTCAGCTCAATGAATTTCTGGCTCAGCAGGATGTTGAACTCTTCTTCCGTTGCCTCCATTTCTGTACTACTTTGCCTTTCTCCTGTTCAATGGATCCTTTCACCCCCTCCAGTATTCATTAGAGCCCCCTACCTAAGCCCACCCTATCCCAGTAACCTCGCCCAACTCTTTTGAACACTTAAGGGCAATTTAACATGGCCAATCCACCTAACTGGAGCACCCGGAGGAAACCCATGCAGACACTGGGAGAACGTTGTGCAGATTCTGCACAGTCAATGACCCAAGCCGGGAATGGAAACTGGGACCCTGGAGCTGTGAAGCAACTGTGCTAACCATGTGCTACTGTGCTGCCCACAGCTAACCACGGTGCTACTGTGCTGCCCACTGCTAACCACTATGCTACCGTGCTGCCCACCTGATCTTTTAATTGAGAGATGTTGGGACGTTATCAGCCGTCTCAATTTTCTGTCCAACTCCAACCTGTCTCCCTCTAAACTTGCTCCATTCCATTCTCTTTGATTTAACCTTGACTTTGGGTTCAAACTTGCTGACAAAGGAGGTGCCATTGTCTGGCGTACTGACTTTTACCTCAGGCTGAGTGCCAACTCTCAGACACTGCCTCCTGGATAATGACCCCAACACTGAACATCAAGTCAGTGATTCCACTGACCTCATCGCCCTCTGGACCTCATCTTCCCTCCACGGCCTCCAACCTCATAGTCCCTCAGTGCTGCATAGCCCACTTCTACCTCCTTCCCCAAAATCCATAAACAAAGCTGCCCTAGGAGAACCATCCTTTCAGCTTGTTCTGCCCCACTGAGCTCATTTCTTCCTATTTCATTTGATATATTGTCACGTACCGAAGTACAGTGAAAAGTATTTTTCTGTGGCCGAGGGAACATACACTGTACATACATAGTATACAAAAGAATAATCAACAGAGAACATTGACAAATGGTACATCGACAAACAGTGATTGGTTACAGTGCGGAACAAGGAGCCAAACAATGCAAATACACGAGCAAGAACAGCATAGGGCGTCGTAAATAGTGTTCTTACAGGGAACAGATCAGCCCGAGGGGGAGTAGTTGAGGAGGCTTGTAGTTGAAGTGTTGATTGCAGAGCCAGGGCGATAGCATCTGCTGTGGACTGGTTGTGGTGATAGGCAAACTGCAGTGGATTGAGACCGTCTGGGATGCTGGCAGTGATCCGTCTCATGATTAGCTGCTCAAAGCATTTCATGATAACATGATATCTTGACTCCACCCCCTCTTCCCAACTATTTATGCTTCCTCTGATGCCCTACATCATAATAATTTCCAGTTCTGTGGTCCTAACTGCCTCCTCTTCACTATGGATGTCCAATCCCTCCACACTTCTATCACAGACCAGGAGGGCCTCTGGGCTCTCAGCTGCTTCCTTGAGCAGAGGCCTGAACAATCCCCACCCACCACTACTCTCTACTTGGCTGAATTTGCCCTGCCACTAAATAATTTCTCCATTGACTTTTCTCAATCCTTGCAAATAAAAAGTGTGGGTATGGATACCCACATGAGTCCAATTATGTCTGTCTCTTTTTGTGAAACACTCCTTGTACCAGTCTTTCAGAGGCTAGCTCCTGCAACGTCTTTTCCGTTACATCATTGAATGTATTGGTGACGTTTCATGCTCTTGTTTGGATCTGGAAAAATGTTATCAATTTTTCTTTCTATTTTCACCCTTCTCTCACCTTCACATGGTCCATCTCTGACACTTCCCTTCCTTGACCTCTCTCCATTTCCAACAATAAACTCGCCATCAATATTCATGTCAAACCCACCAACTCATACAGCTACTCAACTACAGCTCCTCACTTCCTGTAAGGAATTCATCCCATTTTCCCAGTTACTCTATCTCCGTTGCAGCTGTTCTGATGATGCCACCTTCGAAAATGGTACTGCTGACATACCTGCTTTTTTCCTTAACCATGGTTTCCCTCCACCTGTGGTTGACAGGACACTCAACCGGGTTCGACCCATTTCCCACACCTCTGCCCCCACCCTGTCCCCTCCCTCCTAGAACCATGATAGGATCCCCTTGTCCTCACTTTTCACTCCACCAATCCCTGCATTCAAAGGATCATCCTCTGCTATTTTTGCCAACTCAGCATGATGCTTCCATGACACCCCCCCCCCCCCCCCCCCCCCAAAAACTCGGGACCACCCATTCCACGACATCTTAGTCCACTTCTTCATTACACTCAACTCCTTCCCATGGCACCTTCCTATGCAATCGCATAATCCCTTTACTGCATTCCTCCTCCGCTTTCAAGGCCCCACATACTCCTTTCAGGTCAAGTAATGTTTCACTTGCAATTCCTTTACTTTGGTCTATTGCATTTATTGCATTTGTTGCTCCCAATGCAGCCTCCTCTACATTGGAGAGACTGAACAGACTGGATGACTGCTTTGCGGAACACCTTTGCTCAGCCCGCCAGCATGATCTCAACCTTCCTGTTGCTTGCCATTTTAACTAAGCACCTTTTTCTCATAGCCACTTGTTCGTCCTTGGTCTGCTGCGTGCTCCAGTGAAGCCCATGCATGCTGGAGGAGCAGCACTCATCTTCCGGTTGAGCAGATTGCAGCCCTCAGGACTCGAAGTTGAGATGGAAACTTTAGACTGTGACAGTGCTCCTCCATCTTAAACTCCTTTTACAAAAAATTTCCCACACATTTATTGTCTCAATGCAATAACTCTCTTCTCTCACACCAGGCCATCAGATTTTCGTTCTTTACATTGCTACATCTTGTTACCATATCTCTCAGCTACAGTTTAATTTCTAACTTGTTTCTCCCATTAGCTCTGATAAGAACCAACAGACTTAAAACACTAACTCTGTTTTCTTCCTACAGATGCTGCCTGACCTGAGTTTTTCCAACATTCTTTATTGTTTCAGATTCCAGCATCCGCAGTATTTTGCTTATAACAACTGATTGGAAAAAGCTTTTTAAGGTTTCAAGAGAGAACTGTTGGTTAAAATGAAATGATGGTGAGCAGAACCGGCTGTATTTGCTGTTCCAATTTCTCATTGCAGAGGAACCTGTGCGGAAAACAGATGAAGTTGTGTCAGCTCCACCAAGACTCCCTAAACCTGAGGTCATCTGTGTGGATATCAGCAGTGGTAGCGAAGAGGGTGCAGTGGCAGAAGAGCGAGTCATAAAGGATGGTGAGGGTCAGGCTACAGAGATCATTGATGGATCCTGTCATATTTTCCCCTCTATAGTTTTCTCTTTCTCCTCCCATTTCTCCTATGTTTTGCGTCAGCCCCAAAAGGCTGCAAATTTGTACTGAGGTTCACGATTCCACAGATACTGATGAGTTTGATTGACAACTAACCTTCATGGGTAGAAGAAGAAGAACAGTACAGGGTAGTTAAACTTTTCCACTAGAGGGCCACATCCTGATATGGAAATGGTTTTGTGGGAGTGCTGACCATAAATGCTCACGAAATTAACAAGTGTAATACATTTTGATTCAAATAAACACCATCTTTGTGATGGTATAATTATCATAATAATGTATTACATGCAATAATGAAATTGAATGCATCCTCTTTTTCAAACCTTAATGTAAATAATGCTGTTGGTCACCCCTTTGACAATGGCATCAAAGTCCGGTGTCACTCTTTTCCTCCCTCTGTAGATGATGCCTGACTTGAGAACTTCCAGCATTTTCTGTTTTTATTTCTAATTTGGAGTTGAGACTCATTATATAGACCTTGTGACCAAATGTCAGATTGCGATGAACTGAATTTTTTTTGTTCTATCACAGGATTTGGGTGCCGCTGGCTTGGCCAGCATTTATTACCCATCCAAATTCCCCATAGGTGGTGGTGAGCTGGATCCACTCCTGCCATGTGATGTTGGTGCAGCCACAGTATTGTTAGGAAGGGAATTTCAAGCTTTTGACCTAGTTACAGTGAAGGAGTGCTGATAATAGTTCCAAGTCAGGATAGTGTGTGACTTAGAGGGGAATTTGAAGGTGGGGGTGTAACCATTCATTTTTGCCCCATCCTTCAAGGCTGTTTAGGCTGTGGGTTTGGCAGATGCTGTTGAAGGCGCCTTCGTTGCAATCTGATCGGCAGAAAAATCAACTTATTTCTCGGCGGGGAGTCCTTTGATTCCAGACATTTCAGATTGCATAAACGTATTGGCTGATGCGGAAAAGAAAGGAACATGAGATAGGAGCAGGAGTGGATGATACGGCTTGTTGAGCCTCACCACCTCAGTCATTCACAGCTGATCTTGGGCCTCAACTCCATTTTCTCACCTGATCCCCATATCCCTTAATTCTCCGATTTACCTGTCTTTGTCCCAGCTTTGAATGTATTCAACGTTGGAGCATCCACAGTCCAAAGATTCTCAAACCTTGGAGTGAAGTAATTTCTCCTCATCTCATTCCTAACTAATAAGCCCCTTGAGAGTGTACCCCTGTGTTTGAGATTCCCTGACCAGCGGAAACAATGTCTCACCATCCACGCAAATAAACCGCCTCAGAATTTTGTAGGTTTCATCTCTCATTCTTTTGCTGTAACTTTTACTGTGCTGTAGCCACTTAAATTGGCGCTGTCATTTACTTGAGGATCAAAAACCACTTTCACATTCTAAGGAATAAAGATCTGTTGAATAAGCTCACTTTTCTGCTGCTTCAATAATAGCAATTTCTGTTTTGTGTCAACACCCTTCTTATTTTTCATTACACCTTATTTTTCTATGTTTCCCAGAGGATGTGATTGAGCTGAGCTCAGGGGAAGAAAATTCACTGCACATCCTTGACAGTGAATCCAGCAACGAGGAAGAGGAGGTGAATGAGGAGACCAGTGATGCACACGTGAACGATGCCTTGAATCAGCCAGATGATCTGGGTCGCGTCCTGGTCAACATAAATCATCCGCCGAATGAGCAAGATATTTTCCTGGCACCCCAGCTGGCACGAGCCGTCAAATCACACCAGGTAATTGGAGCTCGCCGTTGTTTCACAGAAGGTACTGTGCATGGCTTTGTGCCAGAGGTGGTATTTCTTATTGTCTACCGCCAGCTAGTGAGACAGCTCCAGTTGCGTTGTAGGGTTGTGTAAGGTGAGGAATCTGTGCTCTTGAAAGTCTGTAACTGAATCTTTTGAGGATGTGATTTTCAACAAAATTGCTCCCTTTAAAGCTATGCTCACTTGGAATAAATCAGTAGACTGCCTCTAAAGTATACATATTTGAGAAATAGAAATACGTTATCCGCTTTTGAGGAGAGTGGATTCAGAATGCCGGCAGGGAACTGCCTGAATTGCAATGAAAGTTTGTATTCGAGCGGTCTCACCCTATTTGGTTGCTGTTGATTTGTGTTCTTGGGCTGTCGTGCTGTTAATCGCCTTTCTTCACAGGTCACCTTCACTTGAATGTTGAATCTGGGCCGATGTTAGCTGTTGTGGGGAGAGGATTTATTACTTGTTAATGTTAATATAGATCTTTTTCCACATAAAGAGCCATTAAACCATTTGAAACAAATGCAGTGGCTGCCTGGGAGTCGGTTAAGAACATTTATTTTATGCCCTTTTGTTGCCATTCTCTCAGCTGTATGGGCAGGAAAAAGCACCTTTCCAGATTTGCCTTTGTGTTTCACTCCTCTGGGGATAATCCCTGCTGCAGCAACATTGGGAAATGCTCAGAGCTGTCCCGGTGATAGTGCAGGAAGAGGTGTGGGAACACCAACATGCTTTTTGATTGATTAGTTTTTAAGAACAAACTCTACCTCCTGTGTACTTCACACTTTCTCTCACTGCCCTCTTGCTGTTCATCTCTTCTCATCCTTGTATTTATTTTTCTATGGCATTTTTGCAAGACAACATGGTATGCATACAAGCTTGTTGCTGGCCATTACTGGTAGACTTTATTGTTCAGTTCCAGTGTAATACTGTTCCGAAGTTTCTGGTGTTGGGGTTCAATGGTGTTTCAGTTGATTAATATCTCTGGTTTGTGTGCACAGGTCGGTGGAATTCGTTTCCTGTATGACAATCTGGTGGAGTCACAAGAAAGGTTTAAAAGCAGCAGTGGTTTTGGCTGTATCCTGGCACACAGCATGGGCCTTGGGAAGACCCTGCAGATTGTCTCCTTTGTGGATGTCCTCTTTCGATACACAGAAGCTCGCACTGTCCTTGCCATCGTACCGGTCAGTATTTGCTCATTGGTTCCATTACACACCGCAGTAAAAGACATGTATTTGGGAGGGAAGAGAGAGAGAAAAGAATTATCACAGGTTGTACCCAGCATGGGTGTCGATCTGTGGGACATGAAGGTTTGGGCTTTCTGTGTATATGCCAGTGAGAGGTAATGCAACAGTCTGACACTCCTCTCTTCAGGAATCTGGTTTTGTATCAGTGATGCTATTATTGCATTCTACATAGTTGTTACACAATGGTCTTATTGGTATTCCCCTGCCTTGGTTAAGAAACGGTACTGGAATGTAGTTAGCTATGAGTACTTGGAATGATGCAGTTTCCAAAAGGTTAAACATTCAGCAGGAGGAGAGGGAGATGTTGAGCAGAGTATCTTAGCCAGTAGTTATAGAGACATGAAATGATCAGATTTAGATCATAGATCATAGAATTTACAGCGCAGAAGGAGGCCATTCGGCCCATCGAGTCTGCACCGGCTCTTGGAAAGAGCACCCTACCCAAGGTCAACACCTCCACCCTATCCCCATAACCTAGTAACCCCACCCAACACTAAGGGCAATTTATCATGGCCAATCCACCTAACCTGCATATCTTTGGACTGTGGGAGGAAACCGGAGCACCCGGAGGAAACCCACACACACACGGGGAGGATGTGCAGACTCCGCACAGACAGTGACCCAAGCTGGAATCGAACCAGGGACCCTGGAGCTGTGAAGCCATTGTGCTATCCACAATGCTACCGTGCTGCCCACACGGCAGATTTAGTTGTTGATTGAGTCCTCCAGTTCAGATGTAGTGAGGGGGACCTGTGATTAGTACAACCTGGGAACTGAGGGTGGAGGGTTGTTTTTGTGCAGACATGACATTTGGCTCTTTTAATTTCAGGTGAACACTTTGCAGAACTGGCTGGCTGAGTTTAACATGTGGCTACCTGCCTCAGAAGCACTTCCTGCAGATTACAACTATGAGGAGATCCAGCCCAGGAGTTTCAAAGTTCACATCCTAAATGATGAACACAAGTATGTCCTCTTTTTAAAAAAAAGGAGTATCCAGGGCCAAATCTGGTCCATATAAAGGGAGAGGCTGCACAAACACCTTGAATTGCAGAACTCTGAGGAGTTCAGGGATACTTAGTTGGCAACTGAGTACCAAGCAAATTAAAATTGCGAGCACCATTGGTCCTAGCAATAAATAGACCCCTCTCTTGAGGTTACTTTTTTATAATTCATTTACGGGATGTGGTTAGGCCAACATTTATTGTCCATCCCTAGTTGCCCTTCAGAAGGTGGTGGTGAGCTGCCTTCTTAACCACTGCAGTCCCTGAGATGTAGGTATACCCACTGTGCTGTCAAAAGAGGGAGTTCCAGGATGTTGTCCCAGTCAGGGTGGTGAGTGATTTGGAGAGGAGCCTCCAGGTGGTGGGGGTCCCTTGGTATCTGCTGTCCTTGTCCTTTTTGATGGTCGTGGGTTTGGAAGGTGCTGTCTAAGGAACCATGGCAAGTTACTGCAGTGCATCTTGTAGATGGTACACACGGCTGCCTCTGTTCATCGGTTGTGGAAGGTTTCAATGTTTGTGGAAAGGGGAGCAATCAAACGGGGTTGCTTTGTCTTGAATGCTGTCGAGCTGCACTTATCCAGGTAAGTGGAGAATATTCAATTAAACTGACTTATATCTTGTAGATGGTGGACATAAGCATTTGGGGGGGGGGGGTTGTCAGGAAGTGAGTTACTCATGATAGGATTCCTGGCCTTTGACCTGCCTTGGTAGCCACCGTATTAATATGGCTAGTCCAGTTCAGTTACTGATCAATGTCAAGGGGTGGTGGTTAAGAGCCTCTCCTGTAGGTGATGGTCATTGCCTGGCACTTGTGTGGCACAAATGTAACTTGCCACTTGTCAGCCCAAGCCTGGATATTGTCCAGGTCTTGCTGTATTTAGACACGCAGACCTGAAATGTCCCCAGGGATCTTCCTGTTTAAGCAGATGTTTCATACTTTTACTTGAGAAGAGCTGCTAAAGGGTGCTGCATCATTAACATATATCTCAATGCTGTTGGGATCTTACCTTGCACATGAGAGCTTACTTAAGTCACCGCATTTCAAAATAATCATCATGAAGTGCTTTTGAGATATTTCTAAGACGGGCTACGATGTTACATTAATAGAAGTTTTTTTTTCTTTCCTGCTCAATGTCCAGTAACCTCTGGAGGACATGGCTGATCTTAATTGTATTCAGCTGTGATGAAACTCACAGTTGAATAGTCTACCAATGTACACTATGCTCCCACATAAATATCCACTGGGGAAAGACAGGGGAGTGGGGAAGGGACAATGCGTATGGACCCAGCATGAATTTCAGGAAAGGTGGAGAATAGGTGGAGAGCAGAATGAAGTCATGTGAATGTACCATCATTGAGATTTTTAAAAATGAATTCATGGGATGTGGGTGTCGCTGGCTAGGCCAGCATTTATTGCCTATCCCTAACCGCCCTTGAGAAGGTGGAGAGCTGCCTTCCTAAACCACTGCAGTCTCTGTGGTGTAGGTACATCCACCATGCTGTTAGGGAGGGAATTCCAGGATTTTGACCCAGCGACAGTGGGTTTTGACCCAGCGACAATCCAAACCAGGCTGGTGAGTGACTTGGAGGGAAACCTTCAGCCAGTGATGTTCCTGTGCGTCTGCTGCCCATGTCCTTCCAGATGGTAGAGTTTATAGGGTTGGAAGGTGCTGTGGAAGGAGCCATGATGAGTTCCTGCAGTGCATCTTGTAGATGGTACACACAGCTGCTACTGTGTGTCAGTGGTGGAAGGGAGTGAATGTTTGTGGCTGGGGTGCCAATCCAGCAGGCTGCTTTGTCCTGAATGGTATCGAGCTTCTTGAATGATGATTAAGCTGCATTCATCCAGGCAAGTGGAGAGTATTCCATCACACTTCTGACTTGTGCCTAGTAGATGGTGGACAGGCTTTGGGGAGTCAGGAGGCAAGTTACTCGCGGCAGGATTCCTAACCTCTGAACTGCTCTTGTCGCCACAGTATTTATATGGCTAGTCCAGTTTCAGTTTCTGGGCAATGGCAACCCCCAGTATGTTGATAGTGGGGATTCAAGGATGGTAATGCTGCTGCATGTCAAGGAATGATAGCTAGATCCTCCCTTATAGAAGATGGTCATTGCCTGGCATTTGTGCGACAATTTTTACTTGTCAACCCAAGCCTGGATATTTTCCAGGTCCTGCTGCATTTGGGCAGGGAGTGCTTCAGCATCTGAGGAGTTTCTAATGGTGCTGAACATTGTGCAACTATCAGCAAACATCCCTATTTTTGACCTTATGATGGAAGAAAAGGTCATGGATGAAGCAGCTGAAGAAGGTTGGGCCTAGGACAGTACCCTGAGGAACTCCTGTAGTAATGTCCTGGAACTGAGATGAATGGCCTTCAACAATCACTTTGTGCAGGTATGACTCCAACAAGTGGAGAGTTAACCCCTGATTCCCATTGACTCCAGTTTAGCTAGGGCTCCTTGATACCACATTTGGACAAATGTTGCCTTGATGTCGAGGGCAGTCACTTTCCCCCTCACCTCTATAATTCAGCTCTTTTTTCCATGATTGAACCAAGCCTGTAATGAAGTCAGGAGCTGAATAGAAAGGGAAAATGCTGGAAAATCTCCAAGTCTGGCAGTCTGGTAGGGAGAGAAAAGAGCTAACGTTTCAAGTCCGATGACTCTTTGTCAAAGCTAACAGACAGAGAAAGTGGGAAATATTTATACTGTGGAGTGAGAATGAAAGATGAGTCATAGCCACAGAAACCCAGGGAAACTGGGTGCTAATGGCCACAGATACCAAGGAGAAAGAGTGTTAATGGCTGTCTCCAGAGAGGACAAAGGATGTGAAAGGTCAAACAGCAAATTGCTGATCCCAATGTGGTCGTCTCTATATCGGAGAGACCAAACGCAGACTGGGTGATCGCTTTGCTGATCATCTTGGTCTGTGCGCATTCAGGACCCTGACCTTCCTGTTGCTTGCCATTTTAACAAAAGACCCTGCTCCCATGCCCACATGTCTGTTCTTGGCCTGCTGCAATGTTCCAGTGAAGTGTAACGCAAACTGGAGGAACAACATCTCATCTTCCGGTTAGGCATGCTACAGTCTTCCGGTCTGAACATCGAATTCAACAACTTCAGATGATCAGCCCCACCTCGACCTATTTGTTTTCATTTCATTTTAACTGTCTTTTACCATTTCTTTCTTAATATACATTTAATTTCCCCCCCACAATCTTATTCACCTTTCTCCTCTTTGCTTCCCCCTTCCCCTCCCCCCACACCTACAGTTCATCCTCTGATGTTAGTTTCCCTGCTGTTTGACCTTTCACATCCTTTGTCCTCTCTGGGGACTGCCATTTACACTCTTTCCCCTTGGTATCTGTGGCCATTAGCACCCAGTTTCCCTGGGCTTCTGTGGCTATGACTCATCTTTTCATTCTCACTCCACAGTATAAATATTTCCCACTTTGTCTGTTAGCTTTGACAAAGTCATCGGACTCGAAACGTTAGCTCTTTTCTCTCCCTACAGATGCTGCCAAACTTGCTGAGATTTTCCAGTATTTTCCCTTTCACTTCAGATTCCAGCATCCGCAGTAATTTGCTTTTATTCAGGAGCTGAATAGCCCTGGCGGAACCCAAACTGAACATCAGTGAGCAGGTTATTGCTAAGCAAGTGCTGCTTGATAGGATTGTAAATAATCCCTTCCATCACTTTACTGACGATTCATAGTAGACTGGCTGGGTTGGACTTTTCCTTTTAGTGTACAAGACATTCCTGGGCCATTTTTCACATTGCCGTATAGATGCCAGTGTTGTAGCTGTACTGGAAATACTTGCCTAGGGGGTACAGCAAATTCTGGAGCACAAATCTTCAGTTTTGCCGATATTGTCAGGGCCCATAGCTTTGCCGTATCTAGTGCCTTCAGTTATTTCGTGATAGTCATGTGGGTTGCATCGAATTGGCTGAAGACTGTCATCTTTGATGCTGGTGACCTGTGGATGAGGCCGAGATGAATCATTCATGTAATAAAGAAAATTCCGGGCGACCGCCATTGGATGAAAACAACGACTATTTACAGGCAGAAAGCTATTTCCAAGTGACCATTTTCCAAACATAACACAGCAAAAAAAAAACAACACCTACTATCCAAACTGTGACTGCGGGTTTTAATGGCCTGCTTTCCAGCTAGATCTGTGTGCGCTATTGGCCAAAACCTCGGACAGGGAAATCACGTGGTCTCCGAAGTTTGCTGCAGCACCCACTTGGCACTTCTGATTGAAGATTGTTGCAAATGCTTCAGCCGTAACTTTTGCACTGATGTGCTGAGCTCCCCCTTCAATGAGAATGGGGATATTTTGGAGCTGCCTCCTCCCGTGAGTTGTTTATTGTCCGCCACCACAACTTGATGTACAGGACTGCAGAGCTTAGATCTGATCTGTTGGTTGTGGAATTGCTTAGCTTTGTCTATCACTTGATGCTTGCACTGTTTAGCACACAAGTAATCCTGTGTTGTAGCTTCATTAGGTTGGCACTTCAGTTTTAGGTATACCTGGTGCTGCTCCTGGTATGTCCCCCTGCACTCTTCATTGAACCAGGGTTGATCCCCTTGCTTGGTGGTGATGATAGTGAGGGATATGCCAAGCCATGAGTTTACAGACTCTGGCTGACTACAATAAATAAAAAGTATACAAGTAATAAAAAGTAAGGTTAAGGGGGGGGGGGGGGGTTGTTGGGTTACGGGTATAGGGTGGATACGTGGGTTTGAGTCGGGTGATCATGGCTCGGCACAACATTGAGGGCCGAAGGGCCTGTTCTGTGCTGTACTGTTCTATGTTCTAATTCTGTTGTTGCTGATGATCCTCAAAGCCTCATTGTTGCCCAGTCTTGGGTTGTTGGGATCAATTTGAAATCTATCCCGTTAGACACAATGCGATAATAGAGGGTATCCTCAATGTGAAGACGGTATTTGTCTTCACAAAGACTGTAAGCTGGTCACTCCTGCCGATCCTGTAATGGACAGATACACCTGCGGCAGACAGGTTGATGAGAATGACTTAAAGTACGTTTTCCCTCTTGGTTCCCTCACCACCTGCTGCAGACCAGTCCAGCAGCTATGTCCATTAGGGCTCTGTCTGTGGTGGTGCTACGGAGCTACTCTTGGTGCCAGACATTAAAATCCCCCACCTAGAGTATATTATTTGACCGTGCCAATCTCAGTGCTTCCTCCAAGAGGTGTTCAACATTGAGGAGCACTGATTCATCAGCGGAGGGGGAGAGGTCTGTAATAATGAACTGGAGGTTTTCTTGCCCATGTTTGACCTAATGTCAGGCAACTTCATGCAGTCTAGAGTCGATATTGAGGAATTCCAGAGCAACTCCCTTTCAACTGTATATCACTGTGCTGCCACCTCTGCTGGGTCTGGTCTGCTGGTGGTACAGAATATACCCAGCTATGCTGGTGTCTGGGGCATAGACATTCTCACAGGCAATGTCAGGCTGTTGTTTGACTAGAATGTGAGGCAGTTCTTCCAATTTTGACACAAGCACCCATACTTTAGTGAGGAAGGCTTTGCATGGTGACGATGCTTTCATGGTCATCATTAGATTTATAATTAAAAAAAAAAAAAAAAATTGAATTCAAATTCCACCATCTGCTGCGGTGGTATTCAATCCCTGGTCCCCAAAGCACTATTCTGGATCTGTGGAATACTAGTGCAATTATAATACCACTATGTCACTACCTTCCCTTGTGGATGCACTAATCGAGCATTACCATCGTGGGTAATAACGTTAGAAGTATATCCCATGACATTTTGTTACTTTGTTAGAACTGGAGCCTGGCAGCCCTTTGCACTGATATGATACAGGATTCTCTAAAAATATATTTCTGGTGTATTGGGGCTATCTGATATTCCTTCTCTTTTTGTAGAACAACTGTGGCCCGTGCCAAGGTCATTAATGAATGGTCAACAGATGGTGGCATGCTGTTAATGGGGTATGAGATGTATCGCCTACTGTCATTGAAAAAGTCATTTGTTACTGGGAGGAGGAAGAAGACCAAAAAACCAGCCGGACCTGTGATTATAGACCTGGATGAGGAAGATCGGCAACAAGAACTGTTGAAAGGTATCAAGGAAATAAATTGCGTTTATAGCATCTCTCTCAACCTTAGTTGTCCCAAAACGCTCCACTGCTAGTGACTTACTTTCAGAGTACAGCCACTGGACAGGTTTGACCAATAATGCATACAGAACAAGATCCCACAAGCTGTCATGAGATAAACGACCTGTTGAGCTGTTTTGGCGGAACTGATTGAGAGACATTGTTGACCAGGACAGTCTGGAAATTCCCAACTGCTCTTTGAAACCTGCCATTGAATTATTTCTGTCCCGCTCAGCAGCTAGATGGGAATTAACATCTTACCCAGAATATGACGTCACTGACAATTTCTGTGATGAAGCGCTAGCTGCATTTTGTGCTCAATTTTGAGATGGTTCTTGAACCCTATAGTGTATGGAGGAGAAATGGAGTATGGACTCCTAAAATACCAGGCAACCCCATGATATTTTAGCCATATGGCACAGGAGGGGAGGACATTTGTCCCTCATCACTGTACCTGCTGCCTAATAGGGCAATCTAAGACTATTCTCACTGATTCATTGTATTCCCATTGGCAATAACTTCCTTTACTTCAAATTTTTATCCCGCTTTCCTTAAGACAATTAGTACCTTAATCTCTCCTTGCGGCAAAGCACTCTGTGTTGCCACAGTTCTCTGCACTTCACACTCTTCAGCCAAACTGAAGGTTCTGTAGCATGACAGGAAGTTGCAACAAAGACTGGCCAATCAGCCCATTGTGTGTGCTGGCACTGAAATCAAATTTCTATAGGTGGGAGAATTTGACTTGGCCAAGATCAGTCACTTAAATACGTTGTATACTTGATGGTTTACAGTGTTGTCTTTAATTCATGTTGCATTCTGTTCCTTTTCATTTGATTAGAACTTTAATTTGTTTTATAGGGATTGAGAAAGCATTGGCTAAGCCAGGCCCTGATGTAGTTATTTGTGACGAAGGCCACCGAATAAAGAATTGTCATGCTAGCACATCTCAGGCCTTGAAGAGCATCCGTTCGAGGCGGCGAGTAGTCCTGACTGGCTATCCACTACAGAATAATCTCATGGAGTACTGGTGTATGGTGGACTTTGTCCGGCCTGACTTCCTTGGTACCAGACAGGAGTTCAGCAACATGTTTGAGCGCCCCATCCTAAATGGACAGTGTATCGACTCCACACCACAGGATGTCCGCCTGATGCGGTACCGCAGTCACGTTTTACACAGCCTGCTGGAAGGATTTGTACAAAGGTGAGAACTTGGATGGAAGGCGTGTCAAAATTACAGTTGCACAGAGCTCTGGTTAGACCCCATCTGGAGCATTGTTCAGTTCTGGAAATTGCACTTTGGGAGAGATTTATCAGTTATGCAAGTGGTGCACAATAGATTAACCACAATGATCCCCGGGTTAAATTATTAGCAAATATTGATTAGCCTAGGCTTGTTATTCCTTGAATACAGAAATTTAAGGGTGACCTTATTAAAGTGTTTGAGATGATGAAAGGATTTGTTAGGCTAGAAAGTGAAGAAGTATTTCCGCCAGTGGGAGAGTCCAAAATCAGAGGGCATCATGTTGAAATCAGATTGAGGCTGTTCAGGGATGATGTTAGGAACCACCTTTTTATCCAAAAGATTGTAGAAATCTGAACTGTTGTCTCTCAAAAAGCTGTTGAGGTGAGGGGCCAATTGAAGATCTTAACTGAGATTCATGGACTTTTGTTAGGCAGGGCTATCGAGGGATTTGGAGCAGCAGTGTTTAATCTATTAATACGACACCGCCATCCATCTAGAGGGAGGCTTGATGGCCTAACACTGCTCGTTTGCAACCTGGTCAGATTTTTATTGAAGTTGTGTGCTGTAGGACTTGATGTATTCTGTAAGTTTTTTTTAATGCTTAAATCATTTTTCATTTTTTTCCTGGCTGTTAACCTTGGCCTGTCCCAACCAGGTAGACTGATTTAAGTTCTACTAATGGTAGCAATTAATTTTTGCTGCCAAAGGTGGGGGGGCAAAGGCTATGCTTTCATGACGATGACAGGTAATTTACAGAATGATTTATGACGGAGCTTTTGACTTTTGAGGCTGTCCAGTAAGAGTAATTGGGTTAGATGTGTGTGCATTTGCATTCTTTAGAACATAGAACATACAGTGCAGAAGGAGGCCATTCGGCCCATCGAGTCTCCATTGACCCACTTAAGCCCTCACTTCCACCCTATCCCTGTACCCCAATAACCCCTCCTAACCTTTTTGGTCACTAAGGGCAATTTATCACCTAACCTGCACGTCTTTGGACTGTGGGAGGAAACTGGAGCATCCAAAGGAAACCCACGCAGACACTGGGAGAACATGCAGACTCCACACAGTGACCCAGCGGGGAATCGAACCTGGGACCCTGAAGCTGTGAAGCCAGTGCCATCCACTTGTTCTACCATGCTGCCATTCAAGTGTGACTGTACTGCATACAAGCACAGCCTTCATTCTTTGTACCCTGTAATTGTAAAAGCTCTTTAGAGCACATGCAGTAATCTGTTTAAATAACTTTACGAAAGAACAATGCATTCAAACCACTTGTCGCATGCATTTAAATAAGTCCGTGCCAATACGCTGCAGGAGTCCTGTTGAGATTGGTGTAACATATAACTTTGTGCGAGGGAGGGATGTTCATGCCTCTGCCTTGTAGGAAGAGAGGTGTTTGGGCCTCTGAATGGTAGGAAGGGGTGGGGAGGGGGGGGGGGGGTGTGTGTGTGTGTGTGTCAGGGCCTGTGTGCTGGGAGGAAGAGGGTTTCGGGACCTGTGGTAGGAATTGGATGGCCAGCCCTTTGTGTGGTAGGAAGAGGGGTGTCGGGGCCTGTGCGTTGTAGGAAGGAGGGTGCCGGGACCTGCGCGTTGTAGGAAGAGAGGTGTCAGGACCTGTGCTTGGCAGTAAGACGGGTGTTGGGGCATATGCATGGTAGGAAGAGGGGTGCCTGAGCCGTTTCATTGTAGGAAGAGGGGTGTCTGAGCCGTTTCATTGTAGGAAGAGGGGTGTCGCAGCCTGTGCGTTGTAGGAAGAGGGGTGTCGGATCCTTTACGCTGTAGGAAGAGGGGGCTATCCAGACCTATGCATGGTAGGAAGAGGGGGTGTCTGGATCTGTGCGTAATAGGAAAAAGGGGTGTCTGGGTCTGTGCGTGGCATGAAGAGAGGGTGTCTGGGGTAGGAAGAGGTTTGTATGGGCCTCTGAGTGGTAGGAAGGGGGAGTGCCTGGGCCTGTGCGTGGTAGGAAGAGGGGGTGTCCAGATCTGTACGTGGCAGATAGGAAGAAGGGGTGTCCGGATCTGTACGTGGTAGGAAGAGAGCATGCCTGGGCCTGTGTCTGGTAGGAAGAGGACTGTCCGGACCCGTCTGCGGTGAGAATGAGGTGACCAAATTTATTTCTTTGGCCATTGTTCCAAGTTAAGGTAAGCTTATTTCAACCTTATCTCGACCTTCAAGTTATTTTGAAGTCTCTCATATTTCTCAAAGAGCAATGAACAATACAGCACAGGAACAGGCCCTTCGGCCCTCCAAGCCTGTACCAGACATGATACCACCCGTGGCCAAAACCCTTAGCGCTTCCTGGTGCTGTATCCATCTATGCCCATCCTATCCATGTATTTGTCGAGATGCCTTTTGAACGACGTTACTGTATCTGCAGCAAACCTCCGTTTAGGTGCTTGGGCTTTTTGTTTTGGTTTGCTGAGGTCTGGAATTATCCTGGTCACTTCTCCCTGAGCCTCTTCTCAGGCACCTTTGTACTTTTTTGATTTTGGGTGACCAAAACTACGTGTTGTATTCCTGAACTGGCCAAAGTTTGACTTTCGATGTCAATATAACTTGTGCTAAGCAGCACGGTGGCGCTGTGGGTTAGCCCTGTTGCCTCACGGCGCCGAGGTCCCAGGTTCAATCCCGGCTCTGGGTCACTGTCCGTGTGGAGTTTGCACATTCTCGCCGTGTTTGCGTGGGTTTCACCCCCACAACCCAAAGATGTGCAAGGTAGGTGGATTGAACACGCTAAAATTGCCCCGTAATTGGAAAAAAATGAATTGGGTACTCTAAATTTAAAAAAAACCATAACTTTTGCTGACCTGTGTTTCGGTAACTTCCAGCTGACCCCCAATATGCACTTTGTCCTTGCCAGAGTTTCCTTACACTGACTGAATGTGCTCTCAGTATTATCATTGACCGTGTATGAATCCTCGTCTCTTTCTCCTCTTGTTACGGCTTTATTTTAGATACTTCACTTTCATGTTCTTCAGTGTTTTTCTGGAATTTTATCTCGCGAATGGTCTTCCCTCAGCTGATGAATCAGTGCTCCTCCATATTGAACACCCCTTGGAGGAAGCACTGAGGGTGGCAAAGGCTCAGGATCTACTCTGGATGGGGGACTTCAATGTCCATCGCCAAGAGTGGCTCGGCAGTACCACTACAGACCGAGCTGGCCGGGTCCTAAAGGACACAGCTGCTAGAATGGAACTATGATGGGTGATGAGGAAACCAAAAAGAGAGAAAAATATATTTTATCTCATCATCATTAACCTGCCTGCCACAGATGGATCTGTCCGTGACAATATCGGTAGGAGGACAACCACACAGTCCTTGTAGAGACAAAGTTCCACCTTCTCATTGAGGATACCTTCCACCGTGTTGTGGGGCACACTGTGCTAAATGGGATAGGCTTTGAACAGATCTTGCAGCTCAAGACTGGGCACCCATTGGGCAGCACGGTGCAGTGGTTAACACTGCTGCTTCACGGTGCAGAGGTCCCAGGTTCAATCCTGGCCCTGGGTCATTGTCCATGTGGAGTTTGCACATTCATAGAGCTTAGAACTTAGTGCAGAAGGAGGTCATTCGGCCCATCGAATCTGCACCGACCCACTTAAGCCCTGACATCTATCCTATCCCCTGAAGTCAATAATACCTCCTAATCTTTTTAGACACTAAGGGCAATTCAACATGGCCAATCCACCTAACCTGCACATCTTTGGGCTGTGGGGGGAAACAGGAGC
Source organism: Scyliorhinus canicula (assembly GCF_902713615.1). Classification (NCBI taxonomy): domain Eukaryota; kingdom Metazoa; phylum Chordata; class Chondrichthyes; order Carcharhiniformes; family Scyliorhinidae; genus Scyliorhinus; species Scyliorhinus canicula. The sequence continues at coordinate 84,945,433 of NC_052156.1, forward strand.
ACCACGCAGACATGGGGAGTACATGCAGACTCCACACAAAGTGACCCAGCAGGGAATCGAACCTGGATCTGTGAAGCCACAGTGCTAACCACTATGCTAGCGTGCTGCCCACAATTCTCCCTGCGTCTGTGTGGGTCTCACCCCCACAACCCAAAAGATGTGCAGGATAGGTGGATTGACCATGCTAAATTGCCTCTTAATTGGATAAAAAAAATAATTGGATACTCTAAATTTATGAAAAGAAAGACTGGCATCCATGAGGTGCTGCAGAGCAGCAGCAGAATTGTACCCAACCACATTCTGTAATAATAATCTTTATTACTGTCATAAGTAGGCTTACTGCAGTGAAGTTACTGTGAAAATCCCCTAGTCACCACAGCACGGCGCCTGTTCGCATACATGGAGGAAGAATTCAGAATGTCCAATTCACCTAACAAGCACATCGTTCGGGACTGGTGGGAGGAAACCGGAGTACTTGGAAGAAACCCACACAGGAAGAATGTGCAGACTCCGCACAGTCAGTGACCCGAGCTAGGAATTGAACCCGGACACTGTGAAGCAACAGTGCTAATGGGTCGCCCAGCCTGTAACCCTATGGCCCGGCAAATCTTCCACTCTACTATTATCACCAAGCCAGGGTATCAGCCCTGGTTCAATGAAGAGTGCAGGAGGGTAGTTGTGCCAGCATCTATTATGGACGATAAGGGAATAGTGTAGAGGGACTTTAGAGGGGTTTCACAGGACGGCGCAACATTGTGGGCCGAAGGGCCTGTACTGCGCTGTTATGTTCTATGTTCTAATCTGTCGGGAGATAAAAGAGCTAACGTTTTGAGTCCAGATGACCCTTTGTCAAAGCTAGGATATTAAAGCTAGGAGCAACACCAGGCATACCTAAAAATGAGGTGCCTACCTGATGAAACTACAACATAAGACGACTTGTGTGCCAAACAGCATAAGCAGTAAGTAATAAGTAATATATCTAAGCATTGGATCAGATCTAAGCTCTGCATTCCTGCCACATTCAGTGTTAATGGTGGTAGACAATTGGAGAACTCACTGGAGGACAAAGCTCCACAATTATTCTAGCTTTGACAAAGGGTCACCTGGACTCGAAACATTAGCTCTTTTCTCTCCTACAGATGCTGCCAAATCTGCCGAGATTTTCCACCATTTTCTCTTTTGGTTCCACAATTATCCTCATCCTCAACAATGGAAGAGCCCAGCACATCAGTGCAAAAGACAAGGCTGAAGTATTTGCTGTAACCTTCATCCAGAATTGCAGAGTGAATGATCCATTCGGAGGGCCCAGAATCACAGATGCCAGTCTTCAGTCAATTCAATTCACTGTACTTGATATCAAGAAATGACTGAAGGCACTGGATCCTGTAAAGTCTATGGGACCTGACAATATTCCAGCAATAATACTGGACTTGTGCACCAGAACGTGCTTGCCCCTAGCTATGCTGTTCCAGTGCTGCCATCTACCTGACCATGTGGAAACAGTTCACAAGAAACAAGACAAATCTAACCCAGCCAATTACCGCCCTATCAGTTTACTCTCAATCATCAGTAAAGTGATGGAAGGAGTCATCAACAGCGCCATCAAGTGGCACTTACTAGCAATAACCTGCTCAGTCAGTTTGGGTTGTGCCTGGATCATTCAATTCCTGACCTCATTGCAGCCTTCGTTCAAACCTGGACAAAAGAGCTGAACTACAGAGGTGGGGCGAGAGTGACTGCCCTTGACATGAGCGCAATATTTGACTGAGAATGGCATCAAGGAGTAAAACTGGTGTCGTGTAAACCCTATGTTGGTTGGAGTCATACCAACACAAAGGAAGATGGCTGTGGTGGTTGAAGGTCAATCAACACAGCTCCATGACATTACTACAGGAATTCCTCAGCGTAATGTCCTAGACCTAACCGTCTTCAGTTGCTTCATCAATGACCTTCCATCGTAAGATCGGATGTGGAGATGTTCGCTGATGATTGCAATGTTCACCATTCATAACTCCTCAGAAGTAGTCCTTGTCCAAATGCAGCAAGAGCTGGACAATATCTTAGCTTACTACATGGAAGTTCCCCTCCAAGACACTCATCATCCTGACTTGGAAATATATTGTCATTCCCTCACTGTGACTGGATCAAAATCCTGAAATTCCCTCCCTAATAGCACTGTGGGTGTACCTACCCCATATGGATTGCAGCAGTTCAAAAAGGCAGCTCACCACGACTTTCTTGAGGGCAATTAGGAATGAGCAACAAATGCTGTCCTAGTCAGCGGAGTCCACATCCTGTAAGTGAATTTTAAAATATATTTCGCAATGAAATATGTACAGGAAGTCCTCGTTTATCACGTGTCTCACAACTTTATTCTCTGCTGATGTCATTCTCCAGTTAAAACCTTGCATTCACATTGGGTTGTTGGTGTTTAATGTTGCCATTGGTCTGGACATTCCTGTGTAACTTTCATATTGAGCCTGTGAGAGCTGAGTCTTGGATAGGGTATGGATCAGGCAATCATGAGAGGGGGTTTTGTGCCGTATATACTATTTCACATAATGTCATTAGGCAAAATATCACGTTTTCCAGCAACTAATTACTTGAAGCAAAGACTTTCTGTGGGGCCCATATTCTATCATTAATTGTTCAATCTTTGTACTTGTTATTTGTTCACAATGGAGAGCTTAACGAGAGCTGTTGTTTACCTTGGGTTATGGCAAGATTTTGAGATGTTCAAAATCATTAAGGATTTTATGTAAATAAGAAGAAACTGTTACCAGTAGCAAAAGAGTTGGTAACCTGAGTCATCAATTTAAGTTAATTGGCGAAATGAGACAGAGGTGAAATACGCAATAAGATGTTATGATCTGGAATGCATTATCTGACAGGTGATGGAAAATAACTTCCAAAAGTGGATAGGATAATTTAGATGTGCATTTCAGAAATGATGGGCCAAATAGCCTCTTCTGCACTGAGATTCGGTGCTGTGAGATTCTATGATTCACTGCTCAGCATCATCAGAATCTTTACTAATATTGCTGTGAGCATCTTGTCACAGCTATTTTGTGCAGCAAGGATCCTTAAACAGGTCCTTAAAATAAAAACTGAAACTGCTGGAAATACTCAGCAAATCAGGCATCACCTGTGGAGCGAAGTTAACATTTCATTTTGATGACCTTTCATCAGAACTCAAATTCTGCTTGATTCGTTTTTCCCTGGGCTGTGGCATTTTTCAATCATTGGTATTCTGTGTCAGAGTAACTTATTTAACAAAACAGCCAGTAAGAAACTTTGCAGACCCTCCGCTCTCAAATTAATGACATTGTGTTGCGTTATTATGGGCTGCTACTTCTAAGGATTAATGACATTTAACTCATTGCAGGCGAGGCCACGATGTCTTGAGAGGTCACCTTCCTGATAAAGAAGAAAACGTGCTGCTAGTCCGTCTCTCCAAAATTCAGCGATCACTGTACACCGAGTTTATGAACCGTTTCCGAGATGCAGGGAACAGTGGCTGGTTGGGGCTTAATCCTCTGAAAGCATTCTGTGTCTGCTGTAAGGTATGCGTCTATCTTTCAGAACTATGTGGTAGAAGAGAAGTTTGTTTCGTTTGATAAAATGTCTCATGTCTTTGTTCAATAGAATAAAGCGATCAATGGCTGGTTTCTTGATGAGCCTGACAACAGACTAACTGCTGCTAGTGTTAGGGCTTGTGTGCCATCTTGAACTCAAGGGAATGGGTGATGAGACCGCCTGAAGGATGTTTAGTTCTGTATCTAACCTGGACTATACCTGGTGTTTGATGGTGATGCTTGATGCAAAAAGTGAAATGTTCACACTGCTGACATTACATTTCAGCTACTTTTTGAACCCAATTAGCTCAAAAATCTCTTATTGTGATGGATGTTTACAAAGTAAAATCAAGGTGCACAAAGAAGACAAAGTTGAAAGGGCTATGTGATTTGATTAGAATAAAACCCAAATACTGCAGAAACTATAAAGTCAGAAAATGCTGGAAAAACCCAGCAGGTCTGGCAGCATCTGGGGGAGCGAGAAACCGAGTTAACGCTTTGGGTCAGTTTGACACGTATTCGGAATAGCCAGGAAAGCAGCCAAATTTGAGAAGGGAAGACCGAGAGACTGAGGGAACAAATTTAAGTCCTTGGAAAGACTTGGTAAGTTATTAGACCGATAGAGAGCAAAATGGGCGTTCACGTAGAAAAACCCAATGGCAGAGAAGAATTCATGGTGAAATCTGGGCACCGTGAAGAAGCGATGGCCTTGAGTGCGTGAGTGAAGCAGATAGAGGGTAAAGGAATGGAGTGTGGTAACAAATGGAAAGGGTTATTGAACAGAATCCTCAACGCATTCTGATCTACGAACACATCCAGGCTGACGCCTGTCCAAACATGATGAGCAAGTTTTGTGAAACATAGTGCACTACATTTTAAGTGCCCAGCGACTCAATCTTAGAAGAGGATCACCTTCATAGGGAAAGGGAATTCAAAAGTCTTTCTGAGAAGCGTGTAGGTAGTAAGAGGAGGGGTGTGATCAATTAGGGACCACAATAATAACAATCTTTATTAGTGTCACAAGTAAGCTTTCATTAACAGAGAACATAGAGAAATACAGCACAGAACAGGCCCTACGGCCCACGATGTTGTGCTGAACTTTTGTCCTAGGTTAATCATAGATCATAGAATTTTGGACACTAAGGGCAATTTATCATGGCCAATCCACCCAACCTGCACATCTTTGGACTGTGGGAGGAAACCAGAGCACCCGGAGGAAACCCACGCACACACGGGGAGGATGTGCAGACTCCACACAGACAGTGACCCAAGCCGAAATCGAACCTGGGACCCTGGAGCTGTGAAGCAATTGTGCTATCCACAATGCTACCGTGCTGCCCTTAAGAACAAATTAATCTAACACTCCATTATTCTACCATAATCCATGTACCTATCCAATAGCCGCTTGAAGGTCCCTAACGTTTCCGACTCGACTACTTCCACAGGCAGTGCATTCCATGCCCCCACAACACTCTGGGTAAGGAACATACCTCTGACATCCCCTCTATAGCTTCCACCATTTATCTTAAATTTATGTCCCCTTGTAATGGTGTGTTCCACCCGGGGAAAAAGTCTCTGACTGTCTACTCTATCTTTTCCCCTGATCATCTTATAAACCTCTATCAAGTCGCCCCTCATCCTTCTCTGTTCTAATGAGAAAAGGCCTAGCACCCTCAATCTTTCCTCGTAAGACCTACTCTCCATTCCAGGCAGCATCCTGGTAAATCTCCTTTGCACCTTTTCCAAAGCTTCCACATCCTTCCTAAAATGAGGTGACCAGAACTGCACACAGTACTCCAAATGTGGCCGTACCAAGGTTTTGTACAGCTGCATCATCACCTCACAGCTCTTAAATTCAATCCCTCTGCTAATGAACGCTAGCACACCATAGGCCTTCTTCACAGCTCTATCCACTTGAGTGGCAACTTTCAAAGATCTATGAACATAGACCCCAAGACCTCTCTGCTCCTCTACATTGCCAAGAACCCTACCATTAACCCTGTATTCTGCATTCATATTTGTCCTTCCAAAATGGACAACCTCACACTTGTCAGGGTTAAACTCCATCTGCCACTTCTCAGCCCAGCTCTGCATCCTATCTTATGTCTCTTTGCAGTCGACAACAGCCCTCCTCACTATCCACAACTCCACCAATCTTCGTATCATCTGCAAACTTACTAACCCACCCTTCAACTCCCTCATCCAAGTCATTAATGAAAATCACAAACAGCAGAGGACCCAGAACTGATCCCTGCGGTACTCCACTGGTAACTGAGCTCCAGGCTGAATGTTTGCCATCCACCACCAGTCTCTGACTTCTATCGGTTAACACTGCAATGAAGTTACTGTGGAAATCTCCTAGTCGCCACATTCCGGCGCCTGTTCGGGTACACAGAGGGAGAATTCAGAATGTCCAAATTACTTAACAAGCACATCTTTCTGGACTTGTGGGAGGAAACCGGAGCACCCGGAGGAAATCCACGCAGATGCGGGGAGAACATGCAGACTCCGCACAGACAGTGACCCAAGTCAGGAATTGAACCCGGGTCCCTGGTGCTGTGAAGCAACAGTGCTAACCACTGTGCTACCGTGCCGCAAAAAGGGGATTTATGCATGGAAAGCCAGTGTGGATTTTGATAAATTGTGGTTATCTAATTTGATTGAGTTTATTCGAAGAAGGTAACCAAGCTTGGATGAGGGTAATGCGGTTGATGTGGGCACGGATGTCCAATGGGCGTTTGATAAGTTGCCGCACAACAGACATGTCAGCAAAGTTGTAATACACAGAATAAAAGGGTCAGTGACAGCATGGGTATAATGTTGACAGAGTGATGGTAAACAGAACAGCGGTGAGCGCCTGTTTTCATACTGGAGGAAGGTGGGGTTCCCCATAGGATGATCCTAGGACCATTGCTTTTGTCGTTACATATCAATGACCTGTACTTGGCTGCGCAGGGCACAATTTCAGTATTTGCAGAATACACAAAAATAGAAAACATTGAGCCATTTCAATGATTCAGATGGACATCAAAGATTCCATGGTGAAATTCTTCTGAGGGAGAAATGTATGGCTTCAAGGCCAACTCGAGGGTTGACCTGGATGGAGTACCATACTTCTAATATCACCCGTGACAAGCTGGAGTGGCATACCTTGTGTTTCTGGTAACTGACGTAGAGGTTTACCCTCTCTCCCCGGCTGGCCTGGGGCCTTTCCCTCGCTCCCCGGCTGGCCTGGGGCCTATCCCTCGCTCCCCGGCTGGCCTAGGGCCTTTCCCTCGCTCCCCGGCTGGCCTGGGGCCTATCCCTCGCTCCCCGGCTGGCCTAGGGCCTTGCCCTCACTCCCCGGCTGGCCTGGGGCCTTGCCTTCACTCCCCGGCTGGCCTGGGGGCCTTGCCCTCACTCCCCGGCTGGCCTGGTGGCCTTGCCCTCACTCCCCGGCTGGCCTGGGGGCCTTGCCCTCGCTCCCCGGCTGGCCTGGGGGCCTTGCCCTCGCTCCCCGGCTGGCCTGGGGGCCTTGCCCTCCCTCCCCGGCTGCCCTGGGGGCCTTGCCCTCACTCCCCGGCTGCCCTGGGGGCCTTGCCCTCACTCCCCGGCTGCCCTGGGGGCCTTGCCCTCACTCCCCGGCTGCCCTGGGGGCCTTGCCCTCACTCCCCGGCTGCCCTGGGGGCCTTGCCCTCATTCCCGGCTGGCCTGGGGCCTTGCACTCACTCCCCGGCTGGCCTGGGGCTTTGCCCTCACTCCCCGGCTGGCCTGGGGCCTTGCCCTCTCTCCCCGGCTGGCCTGGGGCCTTGCCCTCACTCCCCGGCTGGCCTGGGGCTTTGCACTCACTCCCTGGCTGGCCTGGGGCCTTGCCCTCACTCCCCAGCTGGCCTGGGGCCTTGCCCTCACTCCCCAGCTGGCCTGGGGGCCTTGCCCTCACTCCCCGGCTGGCCTGGGAATTTTCCCTCGCTCCTCAGCTGTCCTGGGGGCCTTGCCCTTACTCCTTGGCTGACCTGGGGACTTGTGTTTGCTTCCAGGCTGGACTAGGGCATGCCCTTGCTCCCCGGGTGGCCTAGGGGCTTGTCCTCGCTGCCCGGCTGGCCTGGGGGCTTGCCCTCGCTCCCCGGCTGACCTGGGGACTTGCCCTCGCTCCCCGGCTGGCCAGGTGACCTGCCCTCGATCCCCGGCTGGCCTGGGGACATGCCCTCGCTCGCCGGCTGGCCTGGGGACATGCCCTCGCTCCCCGGCTGGCCTGGGAATTTTCCCTCGCTCCTCAGCTGTCCTGGGGACCTTGCCCTCACTCCTCGGCTGACCTGGGGACTTGTGTTTGCTTCCCGGCTGGACTAGGGCCTTGCCCTTGCTCCCTGGCTGGCCTGAGGCCTTGCCCTCGCTCCCCGGCTGGCCTGGGGCCTTGCCCTCGCTCCCCGGCTGGCCTGGGGGCTTGTCCTCGCTGCCCAGCTGGCCTGGGGGCTTTCACTCACTCCCCGGCTGACCTGGGGACTTGCCGTCGCTCCCTTGCTGGCCAGGTGACCTGCCCTCGATCCCCGGCTGGCCGGGCGTCGGGCCCTCGCTCCCCGGCTGGCCTGGGGCCTTGCCCTCGCTCCCCGGCTGGCCTGGGGCCTTGCCCTTGCTCCCCGGCTGGCCTGGGACCTTGCCCTCGCTTCCCGGCTGGCCTTGGGGCTTGCCCTCGCTGGCCTGGGGGCTTGCCCTTGCTGGCCTGGGGGCTTGCCCTTGCTCCCCGGCTGGCCTGGGGACTTGCCCTCGCTCCCTGGCTGGCCAGGTGACCGGGCCAGGTGACATGCCCTCGCTTCCTGGCTGGCTGGGGTGACCTGCCCCCGATCCCCGGCTGGCCGGGCGTCCTGCCATCGCTCCCCGGCTGGCCTGGGGCCTTGCCCTCGCTCCCCGGCTGGCCTGGGGGCTTGTCCTCGCTGCCCAGCTGGCCTGGGGGCTTTCACTCACTCCCCGGCTGACCTGGGGACTTGCCCTCGCTCCCTTGCTGGCCAGGTGACCTGCCCTCGATACCCGGCTGGCCGGGCGTCCTGCCCTCGCTCCCCGGCTGGCCTGGGACCTTGCCCTCGCTTCCCGGCTGGCCTTGGGGCTTGCCCTCGCTGGCCTGGGGGCTTGCCCTTGCTCCCCGGCTGGCCTGGGGACTTGCCCTCGCTCCCTGGCTGGCCAGGTGACCGGGCCAGGTGACATGCCCTCGCTTCCTGGCTGGCTGGGGTGACCTGCCCCCGATCCCCGGCTGGCCGGGCGTCCTGCCATCGCTCCCCGGCTGGCCTGGGGACTTGCCCTCGCTCCCTGGCTGGCCGGGCGACCTGCCCTCGCTCCGCACCTAACCTGGGGATCTGCCCTCGCTTCCCACCTAACCTGGGGGCCTGCCCTCGCTCCCCACCTACCCTGGGGGCCTAGCCTTCGCTCCCCACCTACCCTGGGGGCTTAGCCCTCACTCCCCCCGCTGGCCTGGGGACTTGCCTTCGCTCCTTGGCTGGCCTGGGGCCTTGCCCTCACTCCCCGGCTGTCCTGGGGGCTTGCCCTCGCTGCCCGGCTGGCCAGGTGACCTGCCCAACGCTCCCCGGCTGGCCTGGGGCCTTGCCCTCGCTCCCCGGCTGGCCTGGGGGCTTGCCCTCGCTGCCCGGCTGGCCTGGGGACACGCCCTCGCTCCCTGGCTGGCCTGAGGCCTTGCCCTCGCTCCCCGGCTGGCCTGGGGACTTGCCCTCGCTCCCCGGCTGGCCTGGGGACCTGCCCTCACTCCCCGGCTGTCCTGGGGGCTTGCCCTCGCTGCCCGGCTGGCCTGGGGACATGCCCTCGCTCCCTGGCTGGCCTGGGGGCTTGCCCTCGCTCCCCGGCTGGCCTGGGAACTTGTGTTCGCTCCCCGGCTGGCCTGGGGACTTGCCCTCGTTCCCCGGCTGGCCTGGGGCCTTGCCCTCGCTCCCTGGCTGGCCTGGGGGGCCTTGCCCTCGCACGCCGGCTGGCCTGGGGCCTTGCCCTCGCTCCCCGGCTGGCCTGGGGCCTTGCCCTCGCTCCCCGGCTGGCCTGGGGACATGCCCTCGCTCCCCGGCCGGCCTGGGTACTTGCATTTGCTCCCCTGCTGGCATGGGGGCTTTCACTCGCTTCCCGGCTGGCCTGGGAATTTCCCCTCGCTCCTCAGCTGTCCTGGGGGCCTTGCCCTTACTGCTCGGCTGACCTGGGGACTTGTGTTTGCTTCCCGGCTGGACTAGGGCATGCCCTTGCTCCCCGGCTGCCCTGGGGGCTTTCCCTCGCTCCCCGGGTGGCCTGGGGGCTTTCCCTCGCTCCCTGGCTGGCCTGGGGGCTTTCCCTCGCTCCCCGGCTGGCCTGGGGGCTTTCCCTCGCTCCCCGGCTGGCCTGGGGGCTTTCCCTCGCTCCCCGGCTGGCCTGGGGGCTTTCCCTCGCTCCCTGGCTGGCCTGGGGGCTTTCCCTCGCTCCCCGGCTGGCCTGGGGGCTTTCCCTCGCTCCCCGGCTGGCCTGGGGGCTTTCCCTCGCTCCCCGGCTGGCCTGGGGACTTGCCCTCGTCCCTGGCTGGCCAGGTGACCTGCCCTAGCTCCCCGGCTGGCCAAGCGTCCTGCCCTTGCTCCCCGGCTGGCCTGGGGACTTGCCCTCGCTCCGCACCTAACCTGGGCACCTGCCCTCGCGCCCCACCTAACCTGGGGACTTGCCCTCGCTCCCTGGCTGGCCGGGCGACCTGCCCTCGCGCCCCACCTAACCTGGGGGCCTCCCCTCGCGCCCCACCTAACCTGGGCACTGCCCTCGCGCCCCACCTAACCTGGGCACCTGCCCTCGCTCCCTGGCTGGCCGGGCGACCTGCCCTCGCGCCCCACCTAACCTGGGGGCCTGCCCTCGCACCCCACTTACCCTGCGGGCCTAGCCTTCGCTCCCCACCTACCCTGGGGGCCTAGTCTTCGCTCCACGGCTGGCCTGGAGACTTGCCCTCACTCCCCCGGCTGGCCTGGGGACTAGCCCTCGATCCCCGGCTGGCCTGGGGCCTTGCCCTCGCTCCCCCCGCTGGACTGGGGCCTTGCCCTCACTCCCCGGCTGGCCTGGGAACTTGCATTTGCTCCCGGCTGGCCTAGGGCCTTGCCCTTGCACCCGGCTGGCCTGGGGACTTGCGTTCGCTCCCCGGCTGGACTAGGGCCTTGCCCTTGCTCCCCACCTGGCCTGGGGACATGCCCTCTCTCCCCGGCCTGGGAGCTTGCATTTGCTCCCAGCTGGCCTAGGGCCTTGCCCTTGCTCCCCGGCTGGCCTGGGGACATGCCCTTGCACCCGGCTGGCCTGGAAGCTTGCATTCGCTCCCCTGCTGGCATGGGGGCTTTCCCTCGCTCCCCGGCTGGCCTGAGGACATGCCCTCGTTCCCCGGCTGGCCTGGGAATTTTTGTTCGCTCCCCGGCTGGCTTGGGGACTTTCCCTCGCTCCTCAGCTGTTCTGGGGGCCTTGCCCTTACTCCTCGGCTGACCTGGGGGCTTTGCTTCGCTCCCGTCTGGCCTGGGGACCTGCCCTCGCTCGCTGGCTCTCCGGGGTGAACTGCCCTCGATCCCCGGCTGGCCGGGCGTCCTGCCCTTGCTCCTCGGCTGTCCTGGAGGCCTTGCCCTCGCTCCCCGGCTGGCCTGGGGGGGCCTTGCCCTCGCTCCCCTCTGGCCTGGGGACCTGCCCTCGCTCCCTGTCTCTCCGGGGTGACCTGCCCTCGATCCCCGGCTGGCCTGGGGACTTGCCCTCGCTCCCCGGCTGGCCTGGGGACTTGCCCTCGCTCCCCGGCTGGCCTGGGGACTTGCCCTCGCTCCCCGGCTGGCCTGGGGACTTGCCCTCGCTCCCCGGCCGGCCTGGGGACTTGCCCTCGCTCCCCGGCTGGCCTGGGGACTTGCCCTCGCTCCCCGGCTGGCCTGGGGACCTGCCCTCGCTCCCTGTCTCTCCGGGGTGACCTGCCCTCGATCCCCGGCTGGCCTGGGGACTTGCCCTCGCTCCCTGTCTCTCCGGGGTGACCTGCCCTCGATCCCCGGCTGGCCTGGGGACTTGCCCTCGCTCCCCGGCTGGCCTGGGGACTTGCCCTCGCTCCCCGGCTGGCCTGGGGACTTGCCCTCGCTCCCCGGCTGGCCTGGGGACTTGCCCTCGCTCCCCGGCTGGCCTGGGGACTTGCCCTCGCTCCCCGGCTGGCCTGGGGACTTGCCCTCGCTCCCCGGCTGGCCTGGGGACTTGCCCTCGCTCCCCGGCTGGCCTGGGGACTTGCCCTCGCTCCCCGGCTGGCCGGGCGACCTGCCCTCGCGTCCCACCTAACCTGGGGATCTGCCCTCGCTTCCCACCTAACCTGGGGACCTGCCCTCGCGTCCCACCTAACCTGGGGGCCTAGCCTTCGCTCCCTGGCTGGCCTGGGGACTTGCCCTCACTCCCCGGCTGGCCTGGGGACTTGCCCTCACTCCCTCCGCTGGCCTGGGTCTTGCCCTCGCTCCCCCCGACTGGCCTGGGGGCTTGCCCTCGCTCCCCGGCTGGCCTGGGGGCTTGCCCTCGCTCCCCGGCTGGCCTGGGGGCTTGCCCTCGCTCCCCGGCTGGCCTGGGGGCTTGCCCTCGCTCCCCGGCTGGCCTGGGGGCTTGCCCTCGCTCCCCGGCTGGCCTGGGGGCTTGCCCTCGCTCCCCCCGACTGGCCTGGGGACTTGGCCTGGGGACTTGCCCTCGCTCCCCGGCTGGCCTGGGGGCTTGCCCTCGCTCCCCGGCTGGCCTGGGGGCTTGCCCCCGCAACCCTGCTTTTGTAGAATGCCATATCTTCTGCATATTAATGTGGGTACATATTGGAGTGTGGCAAACTGTAAAGGTGATTGATTGTTGTTGGTCTGCTCCATCTTTCCCAGATCTGGAACCACCCAGATGTACTTTATGAGGCTCTGCAGAAAGAGAACCTGGCCAATGATCCAGATTTGGATCTTGAGGTAAATGACCTTAATGCAGGCACGCCGAATGCTCGTGCTCTGCCAATTGGGAGTAAAAGGAAAACTGAAAGTGCCGCTGCCACCATAGATTCCACAAACAGCAAGTTCACCCAGAATGTCGGATTCAACCATTTCCAGGACAAAGCCAACCAGGTCATAACATATGAGTGGGTAAGTGCTATACAACCTCCTGTCTTATCATCTGTATTTAGGCTTTTTGAGACCTGGGGACTGGACTATGGCAGGTCCAAGTCTGATATTTTTTATCACCAATTAATAGTGTTACTTGAGCAGCCCATCTGAGGGAGATGATTATTTCCACTGCACTTCTCCCACTCCACTGCCCCAGGCACCCCGTCCATTCAAAATAATATTATCGTGTTCCTTTTGCCCAACATTCATCTCTGTTGCAAGGAGCTGCTCTTATACCTTTGCCACTTCCGTTCTGCGGCTGGTTTATGAGAACGCCTTGTGGATCTCCCCCTGCTCCTCTGGGCAAGGCAAAGTGTCCAGAACCTGAGTGGAGAATTGGATGTGAATTGAGATATGTTACTCGTCCTGTGTCATGTTACTTTACTGTCCTCTGATCCCTTTTAACTAGCACTTGGCATCCCAATTTGGGCTCTATTCCAATAATGGGCTCAACTAACTGCCTATTTATTTTGCTCACGGTTGTCTCCCTTGTGTAAAATATTATATCATCGTTTAGAACTTAATATAGATGAATTAAATGGACTGTTCTCTCTATCTCTCCTCAGGCTAAAGATGTATTGGCAAACTACCAACCTGGCTTGCTAGAGAACTCTGCAAAAATGGTTCTGCTGTTTGAGTTGATTGAAGAGAGCCTGAAGCTTGGAGACAAGATCCTTGTGTTTAGGTAAGAGAGCATTAAGGAGAATGATGCACAAAATGGTAAGGGTCAGATTGAAGTTCCTGCTGAGCACAGCAGTTTGTATTTAGGTTTCTCCCGAAGGCACTGACTCAGGCTGGGATGTGGTTGAGCAGAAATCCATCAGAGGCTGTTTTGACAGTGGCGGAAGCATCACTGCTTGGGCTGACCTGGCTTTCATTCGCTTGCTACACACGCACAGTTGCCAGCAGTCTGCCACTGCGGGCTTTCAGGAGCCTGGATTAATGTTTTGGTACTCTTCTTTTCCCCCCCCCCCCCAGGGCTGCTTAGCCCAACTATTGTGCTCCTTCAACCACTCATGCTGAGGTCTAATTCAGCAAAGATGCAGATGAAACAGGGGACCTTGTTGGACTGCATAGTTCAGCAATATTGGATATTTCATTGAACTCTTAGGGATACTAACTTTCTCCTGTCCCCTGGCTAATTGAGGATGAAGCAGAAACCTACCCTCCATTCTAATGTTTCTGTTTGGGTTGGGGGATAGACGACGGGGAATGCTTTGTGTTGGTTTGCCAACACGGGCCAACATTGTAGCTGGCTGGTGATATTGTTGGGGCTCTTCAGTTGTGTCTCAGATTGGGGCATTTAAAGTAAATTGGCATAGACTAGGGCATTGGTGCTGCAGAGGAATTTATTGGTAATGTTATGCACATTGGACATTGATCCATGTCCTCCCAGTGGGTAAATACCTTTCCCATTATAATGCTGCACCTCACACCAGTGAGGTTGCAGAATATGCCCTCAAGTAGCTGCTGCCACTGGATTGGCAGTAGGGTACTGCAGCTGGCATTTGGCACACGTGGGTGAAGGAGGGGAAATCAGCAAGGGTTCGTGCCCCAATAACTGTTAAATAATTCCTGCTGGAAAGAACGGCTGTGTGGGTGTAGAGGGGAGACAATCACTCTCAAAGCAGATCTGGATACTTTACCAACTCTGATCTGAGCTTCCTTTAAATATCTCCGAATGACTATAGCTTATTTTCTTATACCTGCGCTCTGGAGCCTTAAAGCTTAATCCTTTGATAATTTCCTCTTTTTATATGAGCCTAATTTATTTTCAGCATTTGATTACTTATCTTCATTAAGCTTGCCGAAAGGTTTAACTCTGAGAATAAAACGTACAATGTTCAGTGTTTCCGAGTATATATTAAAACAAACAAAACAAAGGGGCAGCATGGTGGCACAGTGGTTAGCACTGTTGCTTCACAGCTCCAGGGTCCCAGGTTTGATTCCTGGCTTGTCACTGTCTGTGCGGAGTCTGCACGTTCTCTGCGTAGGTTTCCTACGGTCCAGTTTCCTCCCACAGTCCAAAGATGTGCAAGTTAGGTGGATTGGCCATGATAAATTGCCCTTCGTGTCCAAAAAAGGTTAGGTGTGGTTGCTGGGTCATGGGGATAGTGTGGAGGCGTGGGCTTGGATGGGATGCTCTTTCCAAGGGCTGGTGCAGACTCGGTGGGCTGGGTGGCCTCCTTCTGCACTGTAAATTCTATGATTCCCAGTTTCAGCGTTATCCTTCCAGGACTCTATTGCCCAGGGACGATATTCATTCTGAGCTGTGCAGAGTAGGGGTGACTAGAGGTCTGTGACTGTAGAATGGAGTGCATTATTGGGGGTACAGATCTGTGGCCGCAGAGAGTGGGGGGGGGGGGGGGGGGGTTTGCATTAGTGTGTCTAGTGGACCCTAGAACAGGGTGAAAATTGGGGCGAGCGGGTGGGGACGGAGGTGGATAGGGTTCAGACTTGTCAAGATAGAACAAAGTGTGTACCATGGGGTACAAGTCTCACTGGCATTAAGAGCAATATGAAGGATCGAATTAAGCATATAACAAGAGAAGCATCATACACAACATGAATAGTGTATTGGTTTTAAGTAGTAGCATCAATTTAATAAATAAACCAAGCAAGAACATGACTTTGATTTCCTCCTGTTCCCATAGTTTTGTCCCAGCATACGATTGATTAAATAGGAGTTTAACATCAGAGGCATTGTTCATTATGAAAATTGTGCCTTTCAGTATCCTGAGCTTCACACTGTTCTTGTCTGGTTTTTATTTTGCCCTCCTCTCTGCAGCCAAAGCCTTTCTACACTCTCAGTCATTGAGGAATTTCTTGGAAAGAGACCAATGCCAACAAAAACAGGCTCCGAGGAATCTTCACAACACTGGTTTCGGAACATTCATTATTACCGTAAGCATCCACAGGGGCCGTGCAGCAGTCTTATTTTTCAGATTGAAGAAGCAAAGGCTTACGGTCATATTTTGCATTAATCTTAAAAGCTGCAAAAAGTAAACAACAGTGCCATCTTGTGGACAAATCCACACACCCATTTACTAATTGTGACCTGTTCCTTAGACAAAATATTTTGCCTCACCCAGGAGTGAACGGAATTGTCAAGTCGTGAGATAACCGAGTCTAAAATGAGATTTAAGTGGATTAGCTGATACAGGAGTGCAGCCAGACACTGTTACGGAGGTGTAAATAGGTGTTCTTAATGATGGCACGAGCACGTGGTCAGAAGCTTGTCTCGGGGTCAGATATGACACATGGATTATGAACAGATTGGACCAGGGTGAGGGATGGAGTTGGTAGCTAAGGACAGGAGTTTGGAACAGGAATGAAAGCAGTGGCTTCAGTCTCTCGAATATTTAATTGGAGGATATTTCTGCTAATTCAGCTCTGGCGGTCAGATAAGTAGTCTGATGCTTTAGCAATATTGGAGAAGTCAAGAGATCTGCTGGTGAGGCAGAGCTAGTGTCAGTGTACATGTGAAAACTAACTGTGCTTTCAGGTGATATCGCTGAGGGGTAGGATGTAAATGAGAACTAGGAGAGGGGCCAAGGATAGGTCATGGTGGGCCTCCAGAGCTAACAGTGTGACAACAGGAAAAAAATTTGCAAGTGATATTCTAGCTGCATTTATGTAGATGGGGACAGAAGCCTATCCTATTTAAGTTTCTAATTTTGATTCTGAGGAAGGACCAGTCTGACTTCCTGTGATTAATTCTGTAAAGGACTGTATATTGCATTAGAGAGTCTTTTGGAAAAACAGACTGTTGCAAACATTTGCCTTTGGGCTCAATATTCTGGCTCCCCTTCACTATGCTTCCTCATAATAATTATTCAATAAAAAGTTCTTTCGAACCTTGCTTGCTTAAAGCTAGCACCTATTAAGCATTCCCCAGGGAATCAAAAGGTAAATTGAGGGTTGGGGAATCATTCCTCTCGGGGAAAGCAGCCAAATTCATTGCATCAGGGTTGGCTCTGCTGCAAAGGGGAGGAGAAAACCTTGTGGGGATGCAGTAGTTTTAGGGGATACAATTGTGAGGGGCATAGTTAGGTGTTTCTGTGGCCACAAACAAGACTCCAGGACGGTATGTTACCGTCCCTGATTCTCGGGACAAGGATGTCTCCGAGAGCCTACAGGACATTCTGAAGGGGAAGGTTGAATAGCCAGTGGCCATAGTACACATTTGGTACAAACAACATAAGTAATAAAAGGGATGATGTCCTAAAAGCAGAATATAGGGAGTTAGGAAGTAAGTTGAAAAGTAAGACCTCAAAGGTTGTGATCTCAGGATTACTACCAGTGTAAATAAGGGCGAGAGACAAATAGGGCCACAGTACAAAGAAAAGTTATAATTAAAAATGGCAAAAGGCAAGCTTTGTATCTTAATGAACGAACATTCTGAATAGGTAGATGAACTGATGGCGCAAATTGGTTAAAAGGATATGATCTCATGCCATTACGCAGATAATTTCAAAGTTTGATTTAGGTCGAGTTTGGCAGGGTGTTTTGCGACGTCCATGTTGGTCTGCATTCAAAGGCACTTAGTGCCAAAAATGAGCCCCAACAAGATTATTGGTTCCCTCGCCATCTGATTCGCCCGACTCACACCTAAGCAGCTCACTGCTAAAAAGGGGAGCTGCATTTAAGCGATCCCTCACCACTCACTTTAACACGAGCATGGCAAGGCGCAGACCTTGATTTGGTAATGCCAACCTCGCAAAGTTTCTTGACTCTGTGGATGAGAGTCAGGGGACCCTATTCCCCGTGGGGGTCAGAGGACCAGCAGCACGGTCAGCAATGCCTCCTGGGAGGCAATGGCAGCGGCTGTCAGTGTGGGCAGCATGACCAGGCGAACTGCTGTTCAATGTCTGAAGAAGACAAACAGCCTCCATTGAGCTGCAAGAGTAAGTTACCTCTCTCCTGGCATCATTCCGCCCGCAACCCCTCAGCCCCCCCCCGCGCTCCTCCCTCCCAAAAGATACAAATCCACTGGCTGACACCTCACACCCGCCCCACACCCAACCTTCGAGCTTGTTCTTCAGAACCCCCTGCCACCCACCAGCACAACCCTTCATGACCAGTTGTGGTGCCACCTGCTATAGACACCCTGATCCTTCAAGCCTGTGGCTCACAATGCCCTCTTTGACCCCACAGAAGATAGCCTATAGTAAATGGGAATTGGCCAAGACGGGGGTGAGGGGGGAATCCTGGAGATTCCGGTACTTGCCCCCTATGAGGAACGGGCTCTGGAAATGGCGGGTTTGCCCGTGGGGGAGAGCAGTGACCAATGGTGAGGTTGTCTGCACCAGAGATGTGAGGAACCACTGCCCTTTCACCCAGGTAACCTGTCAGACAAAATTATCCTTTCCTCTCACATATCCATTGTATTGCAGGATTCCTCTTCTTTCTCTCTCTCCCCCCCCCCCCCCCCCCCCCTTGCTGGATCCCAGCCAGATGCCGAGCCTCCGGACAACGTTCTCCCAGAATGATGCAGATGATGGGACACAGCCGTGAGTTTCAGCAGGTGGTGTCAGTGACAGTCGAGCGACTGCAAGGCCGATTGGAGGAGTCCCAAAGGCTGCAGGTGCAGTAGATGGTGCCAACAAAGCAGGGCACCAAGGCCAACACTGCTGCGGTCGCGACCCCAGTGGAAAACCTGGAGCACAACGTCCACTTCTTGAGTTGCAATTGTCATCATGGCATTGCTCAGTCTGTGATGACCATGGCTGATGGCCTCGACATTATGTCCTAGTCGACATTGGCAGGGCCCTCCAGAGCATGGCCCAGTCACTGAGGAGCATGGTCAACACCATGGAGCAGACAATGGGGAGCTGCCAGGCAACGTCAGATGACTCTTAAGACCTCTGGAGCTCGCTCCGGCTGTCCTTCCATCCCATGGAGTCCACCAAGAGCCTACGGGCATCGTTGGGGAGGAGGAAGCACTGGAGGTCAACCCGGGATCTGCCACCAGGGAGACTGCAGTTCTTCTGAATCGCTCCCTGCCTCTTCTGACCTCGGCGCATCTCAAGGGCAGCAGGCAGAACGGAGTGGCATGATGATAACACCAGTGACATCAGTAAATCTGCTGCCCCCCCCCCCCCCCCCCCCCCCCCCCCCCAGCTCCTGGTCCTCCAGAAGATGTCTGCAATGGATATAGGTCACAGGGTACCGAAGGCAGCAGGTTACTGCCACCTCTAATGTGCTGGGGGCACACCTAGGTGTAGCAGTAGATCAAGTGGAGGAGTACTGAGTGGGCACTGATGAGATCACTATCTGTGGCTAGGGGGCATGGAAATCTGTCACAGTAAATGTTCACAATTAAAACCTGTCACACCTCATACATGTGAAGCTTCTGTCCCATTAATCAGGAGGCAGTGGCATAGCGGCATTGTCACTGCGCTAGTAATCCAGAGACCCAAGGTAATAATCTGGGGACCCGGATTTGAAAATCTAAGGATGACCATGAACCCATTCTCAATTGTCGAAAAACCTATCTGGTTTACTAATGTTCTTTAGGGAAGGAAATCTGCCAGCCTCACCTGGTCTGGCCAACATGTGACTCCAGATCCACAGCAATGTGGTTGACTCTTAAATGGCCTCGCAATCCACTCAGTTGTATTCAACCGCTGCGAAAACACAAAAAAGCAAGTATATCGGACGGACCACCCAGCATCAACTTAGGCATCGGCAGCAAAGCAGCAAACCCAGCCCTATCAACCCTTCGTAACATCTGGGGGCGTGTGCCAAAGTTGGGAGAGCTCTCTCAGACTAGCCAAACAGCAGTCTGACATTGTCCATAATTTATGATTGAGTGTGACTATGTGCCAGGCACCACGGTCACCATTCCTGCATATGTCCTGTCTCACCGGCAGGACAGACCCAGCAGAGGTGGCGGCACAGTGGTATACAGCGGGATGAAGTTTCCCTGGGTGTCCTCAACATTGACTCTCAATCCATGCAGTCTCATGGCTTCAGGATAAACATGGAGAAGGAAGCCTCCTGCTGAATACGATGTACCGTCTGCCATCAGCTGCTGAATCATGTTGAACTACTTGAAGGATTCACTGAGGGTGGCAAGGGCGCAGAATATACTCTGGGTGGAACTTCAATGTCCATCACCAAGAGTGGCTTGGTAGTACCACCATAGACCAAACTGGCTGGATCCTAATGGACATGGCTGCTAGACTGGGACTGCAGCAGGTGGTGGGGGGAACCAACAATAGGGAAAAAAAATACTTGACCTCATCCTCACCAATCTGCCTGCTGCTGATGCATCTGTCCATGACAATATCAGTAGAAGTGACCACCGCACAGTCCTTATGGAGACAAAGTCCCATCTTCACATTGAGGATACCCTCCATCGTGTTGTGTGGTACTACCACCGTGCTAAATGGGATAGACTTCAAACAAATCTAGCAATTCAAGACTGGACATCCTTGAGGCGCTGTGCGCCATCAGCAGCAGCAGTAGAATTTTACTCAACCGAACCTCATGGCCCGGCATATCCTCACTCTGCCATTACCACCAAGCCAGCGGACCAACCAGTGCAAAATGCAAGAGAGCATGCCAGGTGTAACACCCAGGTATACCGGAAAATGAGATGTCAATCTGGTGAAGCTACAACACAAGACTACCTGTGTGCAAAACAGTGTAAGCAGCAAGTAATAGACAGAGCTAAGTGATTCCACAATGACCGCATCAGATCTAAACTCTAGTCCTGCCACATCCAGCCGTGAATGGTGATGGACAATTAAGCAATTCACTGGTGGAGGAGGCTTCACAAATATCCCGATCCCCAATGATGGAGAAGCCAAGCACCTCCCTACAAAAGACGAGGCTGAGGCATTTGAAGCAATCTTCAGCCGGAAGTGCCACGTGGATGATCTATCTGGGTCTCCCCGAGAAGTCCCCAGCATCACACGTCAGTCTTCAGCCAATGCAATTCACTCCACATGCTATCAAGAAATGGCTGAAGGCACTGGATACAGGAAAGGCTATGGGCCCTGACAATATTCTGGCAATAGTACTACAGTAGTCCCCCATTATAACGCGGGTGTTCGGGTCCAAGACAGCCACCCGCGTTGTAACCGAGCCGTGGATATCCAAGATGGCGGATATCGAAATGAATGAACGAGAGGAAACATCGCTGACTATGCTGAACATTGCTGAATGGAAGGGCGTTTTAAATAAGAAACAGCAAAGTTCGTTCAAGTCTTAAATCAAGTTTTAAATGTATTAAAATATATACAATAATATACAGTATACATACAATAATATACTTAAAATTGTACTTACACGCATATTTTTAAAATCATTTAAAAAAGTCTGTGAGTTTCCTCTGGCACATCCCCTTCCTCATCTTGACTTGTGCTTGTCTCTGGAGGTTCTTCAGGTGTAGGATGTATATTGGGTCGAAGTCTTGCTGCTCTGTGTATGCTATGAGCCACTTCAGGTGCGTGATGGCATCCGAGTGGCTCTTTGCCACTGTGGGCTGGGGTTCTTCTTCTTCTTCTGCCTCCTCTTGGGTGACCTGGTCGATGATCTCCTCCTCTGTGAATGTTTCTGCGGGTGCCATGTCATCCTCTGCTGCTGCCCACCTGTCCACCCAATCCTGGAGTGTTAGGTTCTCATCCAGTTGGTCCTCTAGCCTCTCCTCAGCTGCCCTGATCTCTGCTTCAGTAAAGCCTACGAAATCCTCTTCATCCGGGTAATGTTGGGGTCGTGGGAGTGCTGCTCCTAGGGCCTTGTTCCAGCAGTTGGCGATGGTCTTCTCTGTCACAGCTCCCCAGGCCTTCCCTGCCAGATAACAGGCATCCTTGATGGTGATGGCTTTCAGGTAATCTGGGACAGTTAGAGGAGAGTCTATCATTTCCAGGATCAGTTCCTTTTTGTACACAGACTTGAAGGTCTGAATGATGCCAGCATCACATGGCTGGATCTTGCTGGTGGTGTTCTTTGGGAGATAGAGCACTTGGATCTGCCCATCCCTGGTCTTGAGAACATCTCCCTGAGGGTGGGCTGAGCAGTTGTCCAGTAGGAGTGTGGCCTTCTGCGGTAAGTTGCGGGCTCTAACTGGTCCCGGACACTGGGTACGAAGAACTTGAAGAACCACTCCTCAAATAAGAAAGCTGTCATCCAGGCTTTGCCAGAGTTCGGGTAGGTTCTCCATGTTGATGTGGTGAAAGCATCTAGGAGACTTGAATTTGCCCACAATCAATGGCTTCAGCTTGTGTGTTCCCGTGGCATTGCTGGCAAACAGGATGGTGAGCCTGTTCTTGGCTTGCTTGTACCCCAGAGTCTTGTGGGCATCATCCTTGACAGCTAGGGTCTTGTCAGGCAGCATCTTCCAGTAAAGCCCTGACTCATCTGCATTGTAGAGTTGCTCTGGGGTCAGCTCCTCTTGCACCATGTAGTTCTTGAGGATGTCGGGAAAGGCTGCTGCGGCTCCTGAGTCGGCGGATCTCTGTTCACCACTGATGGTAACTGCACCTATCCCATGTCTTTTCTGGAACCGATGGAGCCAACCCTTGCTGGCTACGAAATTGCTGTCCTCTGGGTGGAGCTGGTGATGGAACTTCTCAGCCTGAGTCCTGATGATAGGTCCAGATAGGGGGGTGCCACCAGACTGTTCCTGGACAAACCAGGTGAACACAGCCTTCTCTAAGTTACTGTCACTAGCGTTCCTTGCCTTTTTCCTGCTAAGCCCTTCACTCTGAGAAACTGTCCCAACATATGCTCTTAAATTGGGCTCATCTTTCACCCACCCACGGAGGGTTGACTCTGGTACACCAGTCTCTCTGGATAATTTTGCCTTCGTTTCCCCGTTTCGAAGCCGGTCTATCAAATGCATCTTTTGACTCACTGAGTAAGACTTGCGCTTAAACATTTTGAACGACACGACAGCAACTGAACTCTAACTCGAAGATACCTGCACTGGAAAAGGTATCCCTTTTATGGCTGTGTAACTGGGCTAATCGGTCACGGCTACTCATCGCGGCTAATCGTTCTACAGTACAAGACAGTGGTCATCGCTGCTAATCGGTCTAATCATCGCGGGTAATAATCGCTGCTAATCGGTCTAATCATCGCGGGTAATCATCGCTGCTAATCGGTCTAATCATCGCGGCTCAAAAAGGTGCTGTTTCAAAAAGAGTTTAAAATGAGTCAAGTAAGTTGGGGTCCATAAACCCCCCCGCCGTATATCGCGAACCGCGGTATTGCGGGGCGCGTTATAACGGGGGACTACTGTAATGATTTGTGCTCCAGAGCTTACTGAACCCCTAGCCGAGCGGTTCCAGCACAGCTACAACACTGGCATCTACCCGGCAATGTGGAAAATTGTCCAGGTGTGTCCTTGCGCAAGAAACAGGATAAATCCAACTCCGACTCGTACTCCAAAACTTGCTGCACCCCTAGCCAAGCTGTTCCAGTATACCCAGGTATGCCCTGTACATAAGAAACAGGACAAATCCAACCCAGCCAATTACCGCCCGATCAGTCTACTGTCCGTCATCAGCAAAGTGATGGAAGGAGTCATCAACAGTACTGTCAAGCAGCACATAGTGAGCAACCTGCTCACGGACCTCAGTTTTGGTTCCGCCATGGTCACTCAGCTCCTGACCTCATTGCAGCCTTGGTTCAAACATGGACAAAGGAGCAGAATGCCAGAGGTGAGGTGAGGGTGACTGCCCTTGACATCAAGGCAGCATTTGACCAAGTATGGCATCGATGTTTCCCCTCAGTCTATAGAATCATAGAATTTCATAGAATTTACAGTGCAGAATGAGGCCATTTGGCCCATCGAGTCTGCATTGGTTCTTGGAAAGAGCACCATACTTAGGCCCATGCCTCCATCCTATCCCCGTAACCCCACTTAACCTTTTTTGAACACTGAGGGCAATTTATCATGGCCAATCCACCTAACCTGCACATCTTTGGACTGAGAGAGGAAACCGGAGCACCGGGAGTGAACCCACGCAGACACACTGAGAACATGCAAACTCCACACAGTGACCCAAGCCGGGAATAGAACCTTGGACCCTGGAGCTGTTAAGCAACTGTGATAACCACTGTGCTACCGTGCTGCCCACAGCACGTCTGGTCTAGGACCAGATGGCATAGTCTCCGAATAAAGGGGTGCCAATTTAAGACTAACATGAAGAGGAATTTCTTCTCTTGTGTTGAGTCTTTGGAATTTCTTGCAACAGAGAACTCTGGGGGAAGATCCTTATGTATATTTAAGCCTAAGATAGATAAATTCTTGATCAGTGAGGGAATCAAGGGTTATGGGGAAAGGGCAGGAAAGTGGACCTGAGGAATGTTGGATTAGCCAGGACCCCACTGAATGGTGGAGCAGGCTCGAGGGTCCAAATGACCGACTGTTCCTATTTCTTGTGGCTTTATACCATTTACGGAAATGGCAACATAGTGTTAAGGTTACTGGAGTAGTAATCCAGAGGCCTGGGCTAATTCTGCAAAGGCAGGAGTTCAAGTTGGGTAATTTAAATTCAATTAACTAAATAAATCTGGATTGGAAAGCTCAACTCCTGAACGGTAACCACAGAACCGTCGTTGAGTGTCATTAAAAACCCACCTGGCTCATGGCCTTTCAGGGAAGAAAGTCTGCTATCCCTTCCCAATCTGGCCCAGCAGTGACACACCAATGTGGTTGGCTTTGAACTACACTCTGAAATGACTCTAATATGTGTGATGACAAAGATTTGTGTGTGTGATTGCTGCAGTTTTGTCAGGAATTAACCTGTTTAGTCGAGAAATCGTATTCAGTCATACAAGCAATATTTAAATGGATGTTTATGAAATATTCACCAACTGTTCCAGGACTGGATGGAAGCACCTCTGCGATGGATCGGGAGCGGCTGATCAACCAGTTCAATGATCCTCGAAACACTAAAGCTAGTCTCTTCCTACTGTCTACTCGGTGAGTATGATCTGTTAAAGACCAAAGGATCAATTTTACTTCATTGGTATTTGTGTGACTGCCTGTTCTGTGATCATAGCACAACAGCAAATTCATTAGGAGATGCTGCTGGAAACGGAAGTTATATTTAATTGGGGAATAGTTTAATGCTAAATGTGTGAATTTGCATTGTGGTGTGTCCATGCAAATGGCCTGTCAGCAACTCGAGTGTTCAGGATTAGCAGGAAGCCAATGCTGCGTGTTTATATACCTCTCCCTAGCCCCACACTCAGAAGGTCTGTAGTCTTGGTGTCCTGAACTGTGCTTTAAATCCCATGTGCTTTAAATCCCATGTGCTTTCCATCACCACTCCCATCTCCCCAACATTGTCTGTCCAAGTTCATCTGCTCCCCCAGGATTTCTGCTGAGGTGTCAGCTTTTCACCATGTTTATAAATGATTTGGATGAAGGAGTTGAGAATTGTGCAGGTTTGCTGATGTCTCTTGAGGCACAGAATTGTGTGCCAATGAGAATGGGGGGTTTACAATTGAACGTTGATGAAGAATGTGTGGGGAAGCATGAGGCCATCCACTTTGACCCGAGACAAACTGGAATATTTTCCTAATGGCGCAAAACTAGGAGTTGTGGAGAAGCAGAGAGTATTGGATGTCTTTGTGCACCAGTAACTAAAAGTTAGTGGGCGGGTACAAAAAAATAATCAAAAAGGCTGTTGAATTGCCATCTTTATCTCAGCATGACTGAAATTAAGGGGCAGAAGTTACGCTGCAGTTGTATTGAATTTTGGTTGTATTATGTGGAAAGGCTGAGGGACTTGAGGCTTTCATTGGAGAAGAAGGTTAAGAGGTGACTTAATAGAGGCATACAAGATGGCCAGAGGATTAGATAAGATGGACAGTGAGAGCCTTTTTCCTCGGATGGTGATGGCTAGCACGAGGGGACTAGCTTTAAATTGAGGGAAGATAGATATAGGACAGATGTCAGAGCTAGGTTCTTTACTCAGAGTAGTAAGGGCGTGGAATGCCCTTACTCAGAGTAGTAAGGGCGTGGAATGCCCTGGCTGCAACAGTAGTGGACTTGCCAACATTAATGGTATTTAAATAGTCATTGGGTAAATGATAATGGAATAGTGTAGATGGGCTTTAGATTGGTTTCACAGATCGGCGCAACATCGAGGGCCGAAGGGGCTGTATAGCGCTGTAATGTTCTATTCTATTATGAAATATTATGTTCAATTTGGACACTGACAAAGAAAGCACGTCAGTATACCGTGATGCTGCTACTGCAGAAGTGGTGCTAGAGTTCTGGAGAATTGCAAATGTAACACCCTTGTTCAAAAAAAGGTTTAAGGATAATCCCAACAGCAAGCCAATCAGTTAACCTCGGTGAAGGGATATTTTTTGGAAATAATCTGGGACAAAAATAACAGTCCTTCCTTGTGGCAGCAATAGAGAGGGTTGATGAGGATAATGTAGTTGATGTGATGTACGTTGACTTCCAAAAGATGTTCGATAAAGTGTCACATGAGAGGCTTGCCATAAATATTGAAGCTCATGAAATAGAGGTGCAGTAGCTGCATAGATACAAAGTTGTCCAAGTGACTAGAAAAAGAATAATGATGAAGAATGGTGTTTTTGTTTTGGGCTGAAGGATGGTATTTGGTGGAGTTTTCCAGATCATTTGATGGAGTTCTAGGACTGCTGCAGACCTAGAGTTAGGTGTCCAAGGTACAATTTCAAAATTTACAAATCACACAAAATTTGGAAGTACCTGAACTACAAGGAGATAATGACAGATTTTGAGGGGACGTGGACACACTGGCAGAATGGACAGGCAGAAGGCACACACAATTCAATGCAGAGAGGTGTGATATGTTACATTTTGGAGAGAAAAATAAACTAGGGAGTGTAATTCTAAAGTGGGGGTTGGGGAGAAAAAAGCCAGAGAGACCTAGGGGTATAAGTGCACACATCGTTGAAGGTGGCGGGGCAGGTCAAGAAAGTAGTTTTAAAAATATTCAAGGTCCTGGGCTTTTTATAAATACAGGCGTAGAGTAAAAAAGCAGGGGAGTTACGATGAACCTTTATAAAACACTGGATCACGGGCGACATGTGGCGCAGCGGATAGCACTGGGACTGCAGCACTGAGGACCCGGGTTCAAATCCCAGCCCTGGGTCACTGTCCATGTGGAGTTAGCACGTTCTCCCCATGCCTACATGGGTTTCATCCCCACAACCCAAAGATGTGCAGGTTAGGTGGATTGGCTATGCTAAATTGCCCCTTAATTTGAAAAAAAATCATTGGGTACTCTAACTTTAAAAAAAAACACTGGATCGTTCTCACCTTGAGTATTATGTTCAATTCTGGGCACCGCACATGAGGGAGAATGTGAAGGCTTTGAAGAAGATGCAGAAAAGATTCATGAAGATGGTTCCAGGGATGAAGGAGTTCAGTGAGGTGAACAGACTGGAGAAGTTGTGGGTTGGCCTTAGAGAAGAGAAGGTTGAGAGATTTGATACACATGTACAAAATCATGCGGCATCTGAACAGAGTCGAGAGAAACTGTTCCCATTGGCAGAAGTGCCCAGAAGCAGAAGGCACCAATTCGAGGTGAACAGCAAAAGAACCACTGGTGACTTTTTTCAGGTTGCAAGTGGATAGGATCTGGAACTTGCGGTCTGAGAGTGGTGGAGGCAGATTCAATCGTAACTTTCAAAGCAGAATTTGGAAAGTGCCTAAAGAGAGGGAATGCACCAGGCTACGAGGGGAGGGTTGAGGACTGGAAACTTGCTGTTTTGCTCTTGTCGACAACCAGCACAAACTGATTTATTTTCTGCTTTCCACCATTCTATGATTTTATGGTCCTGGGAGGGGGGTCAGTTACCAAGGTAAAACCCCAAGTCATAGCACAATCTGTTGCTTTAGATATCATGTAGTATGGTGGTATTTTGTAAGTGGAGAGCACTGTGGAACGCCTCAGATTTCCCTTCCTTCATCCACTCAACAAGCTTTTATAAGCTAAACTTGGCATCACAAACCTCAACCTCTTGAATTAATCTGTCAGGATCTTGTCCCAAAGTTGCCAGACCTACTCAGCTGACTGGTTGTGCTTCATTCCTCTGCAGAGCTGGCTGCTTGGGAATCAATCTGGTCGGGGCCAATCGGGTGGTGGTGTTCGACGCGTCCTGGAACCCCTGTCACGATGCTCAGGCAGTGTGTCGTGTGTATCGCTATGGTCAAAAGAAGCCTTGTTACATCTATCGACTGGTGTCTGACTACACACTGGAGAAGAAGATCTATGATCGGCAGATCTCAAAGCAGGGCATGTCTGGTAAGTGTGCTGGGTTTACAAAGTAGATATTTGTTCTGATGAAGGTCGTGAACCTGAAATGTTACTTGTGTGTGTCTCTGCCAAAGCTGCTTGATAGACTTGCTGGGAGTTTCTGTTTTTATTGTGGCTTTCCAACATCCACTTTACGTTTGTGTTATCTGAGGGTAATGCCCGTTGAATAGTTTTAAAGTTGGGATCTCGATAGTACCATCTGATGGTGCTCCCATGCAGCTGGTTTGTGATGCAGAGCAAGGGTTCAATTTCCGTACCAGCTGAGGTTATTCATGAAGGTCTCACCTTCTCAGCTGTGCCCCTCGCCTGAGGTATTGTGATCCACAGGTTAAATCACCACCAGTCAGCTCTCCCCCCTCAAAGGGAAAAGCAGCCTATATTCATCTGGGACTATGGCGACTTTGCTTATAGTCAAGTAGAACAATTTACAAACAAACATGAGGGAGGACAGCCCATACTGTCCATCCATGCAGCTTCTTTCCTGATGGTATGACAAGTGATGGACACGTAAAGCAAAGGCAAGTGAAGTGAGGTGTGTGCTGGTTGCTCACAACAGAGACGTGTGGTCCCTCTGTGTCCAATTGAGCATAGATATTTTGTTTTTGGTTGATGACAGTTCTATTAATATTTGAATGATTAAGCATTTTCTATAACTTGTTTCAAAAGATTTAGTGTGTATTAAATGTATAGTTGGTGAACAAGCCAGATTTCAATCGTGCGGCACACTGAGATGAAGGAGGGCCGCTCATGCAGCCCACTCACTAGCCTAGGTTGCTCCACTCTGTTGTGCAAACAGACTCCTTCCACATCTGCAGGGAAGGCATATGTCAGGAGAATGGAGAAGAAGATGGCAAGTGGATATTAACACGAGCCCTGTTTCACTCCATTCTTCACTCTGAAACTGTCAGAAGTGAAGCCATCAAACTGTACAGTGGATGGAGTACATGTTGTCACAGAAGGCTGAGACTGTGGAGCTTTGGTGGACAGCCAATTTTCCACACTATCTTATTGAGCACTGCTCTGCTGATGGTGTTGAATGCCTTATTGAACCCTATGAAAAAGAGGGTAAAGGGGTGGACCCATATTCGGGAGATAACTATAATAATGGCTGACAAAGGAACACACCTATCCTAACATGGTTGTTTTAATTATTCACAGTTTGTTTCAGTTTGCACCTCCGAACTTAATTTGCGTTGTCTGCCTAGTTGCAAATGATAAGATGTGTTACAAGACACTTTACACTTAAAATATATCTCACATTCTGCAACTAATGATGCCTTCATGTGCATGTGCAAGAGGAATTCCCAGAGTGTTATAAAAATAAAATCCTGGAAAAGATCCGCATGTCTGACAGCATCTGCAGCAAGAGAAACAGAGTTAACGTTTCAAATTCAGATGACTCTTTAATCCGAAAGAGAGGGAGGAATGAAATGGATTTTATACTGTATAAAATCAGGTGGAGCAAAATAGGAGGTTGGGGATAAATGGAAGCTAGGAGAGATTGGACAGATGTTTTGGGCGCAAGACAAAGGAAGTATTTATTAATGGCAGTGTTACGGACGAACGGTGCTGATGGTGGCATAAAGGTAAGATTGCAAAATAAGTAAACATAGCCATTCAGAATTCTGATCGGTTCCATTGCATCAGTTTTCTCCTGGTGGTTTTTTTTCTGAGAATGTTGTGATCTTCAAATGAGGGAAATGGAGCATTTTAATTTAAGATGCACAGTGTCAGCATCGTGCTCTTGTAGAGACAGTCGCGGGTGGGTAAGATTCCTGCCACCACATGGATGTCCGTAACTTGAATCAGTGAGACTCTTCCCAGGCCACATGACTTCCCAGGCATGCTCAAACAGAGATTCTCAAGTTGCACTTTTGACTTAATGAAGGCCAAGCAACTGATTGAAAGAATGAATTCCAAGTATCGCACTGCTTTTCTTTTAGTACAGAGGCTAAAGAATGTGTCACACTACGACAGTCAGGCTTGGACTTGGGACTACCCTGTTAGTTTTAATGGAGGTGATGAGTCATTTAGCGGCCAGGATCACAAAGATAATCTCGAAGCTTTTTTAAAATAAATTTAGCGTACCCAATTATTATTTTTTTTACAATTAAGGGGCAATTTAGCGTGGCCAATCCACCTAACCTGCACATCTTTGGGTTGTGGGGGTGAAACCCATGCAGGCACGGGGAGAACGTGCAAACTCCACACGGACAGTGACCCAGGGCTGGGATTCGAACCTGGGTCCTCAGCGCCATAGGCAGCAATGCTAACCACTGTGCCACGTGCTGCCCCGATAATCTCAAAGCTGTGAGGGAATTTTTAAAATATATATTTTAATTAAAGATTTTCCATTTTTACAATAAATTTTACAACAAAACCCATTTTTCCCCACAGTGGATGATGCACAAAGCCCACATAACAAAAACTCATTAAAGTAAATAGAACCCTTCAACCGACCCCCTGACGTGGCTTTCTCCAGGTACAAGAATTCCATTAGGTCCCCCCAACCATACCGAGGCGCTGGGTGGGGAAGAGGACCTCTACCCCAGCCGAACCTGCTTCTGGGCAATCAGCGAGGCGAAGGCAAGGACGTCTGCTTTCACTCCCATTTGCAATCCCGGCAAGTCCAACACCCCAAAAATGATCACCAAAGGGCAAGGCTCCAGCTCGAGATTGAGAATCGCCAACATGTTGAAGAAGGAGACCCAAAAGCTTACCATTTCGGGGCAAGGCCAGAACATGTGTGTGATTGGCCGGTCCCCGGGAATACCGCTCGTTCTTGTCTTGTATCTCAGGGGGGAAAAACACTCATCCTAGTTTTGGTGAAGTGCTCCCTGTACACCACCTTAAGCTTGATTGGACCAAGCCATGCACATGAAGACATGGAGTTCACCCTGTGAAGGACCTCCACCACTCATCATATACTACTCCTTCTCCCACTCACCTTCACTGCATCTGCCAAATCCAAGTCCTCAGACACAATTCGCCCATAAATACCAGATTTGCTACCCTGCTAGTGAGTATCCTTTCCACCAAAGATGCCCACGATGCCTCAGGAAAAGTTCGGACGGTCACCCACACAAAATTCCTCATCTGGAGATACCTGAACGAATTCGACCCCCCAGCTCAAACTTCATCGTCAATTCCTCCACACCCCCAATGTTGCGTCCAATCTTGATGGCTCGAATGAATGATTGGCACAGATAGGGGCAGCCTCGACACGGCTCATGCTGCCTAAATTGTCCCCAAATCCTCAAACTAAATACAACTACCGGGTTTGAGGAGTACCTAGCCAGAGAAAACTGAAGCGAGGCTGTTAGCAGTGTACCCAGGCTAGACCCCCTACAAGACCTCACCTCTATCTGCCCCATAAGGAATCGGAGTCACCACACCACACCACCCCACCCAACACCCTCAGCATTGGCTGCCCAACAATAATAAAGCAAATTTGGCATTGCTAGGCCTCAGACTGCCTATCCCTCTGAAGAACCATGCAATGGATCTTTGTGGAGTCTTCGCTGTCCATATGAACAATGAAATCAACCTATTGGCGCTCCCAAACACAACTTTAGGGAGGAAAATAGGCTTCAATGAAGTTACTGTGAAAAGCCCCGAGTCACCACAATCCGGCACCTGTTCGGGGAGGTTGGTATGAGAATTCCTTATCCCTGAGGTGCAAAATCCTCCCCACCTGTTACATACACGCCAACAGCAGCTTCGCCACCTTTGAGAGCGGCAATGATTTCAGCTTGGAACAGTCCAAGTTAAATCCCCCTCCCCAAAATCAGTTGGTGTGTATCCAAATCTGGAATGGAAGCCAGCAATTTCCTAATAAATGCTGTATCATCACAATATGGGGTATATACATTAATTAATATCACCAACCTACCTGCCAAAGACCCTGTAACCATCATGTACCTACCGTATGTGTCCACCACCCTTGTCCACCAAGAAACGTACCCATTTATTGATTAAAATTGCCGCCCCGGCACCCCGCAGTCAAAGCCCAAGTGAAAGACCTGGCTCACCTGCCCTTTCCGCAATCTCATCTGATCCCTCACCCACAGATTAATCTCCTGCAAACACACCATATCAGCCTTCATATTCTAGAGGTGAGAGAACACTCTTAATCTTTTTACTGGGCCCCCAATACCCTTATGTTCCAGGTGACCAACCGAATTGGGGGTCTCCCATCCTTAACCCGATGTCAGCCATTTCCACCGTAAAGGATTATTAAGTGCCTGCCCAGAGGATGTAGGCCCCAAGGTGGCCACCAAATCAACCCAAACAATAAACAAATACAATCCAATGGTCACTGTCAGAAACCTTAACCCTCTTTTATGATTCTTCTCTCCACCGCCCCCAGCACCCAGAACCAAACCCCACCCAAACATCCATATTGCTCACATTCCAGAGAACGATACCCCCTCCTAACCAAACCCATCCCTCAACTAAGCAAAAGTACTAGGCTCATTGGACCATAGAAACTGCTCCAACAGGGAGCAACCTCTTCCCCCGAACTCCCACCCATTTGCTAGCCCCTCCTGCGAGAGAATTTAACTCCTTCCACCTGATTTGTGTGTTCCGTTTCATGGTTTATGGAATGTTTACCATCTTTGTGCAGAGGGATCGCTGTATTGTCTGAGGTACTGTCTTTCAGATGAAACAAGCTAAGGTCCTTCCCTCTCTAGTAGATGTAAAAGATCCCATGGTACTATTTTGAAATAGAGCAGGGGAGTCCGCCTGGTGTCGTGGCCAGTATTTATCCCTCAACCCACATTGTTAAAATGGACTATCTTGCATTTATTCCATTTCTGTTTGTGGGAGCTTGCTATGCACAGATTGCCTGCCATGTTACCGAAATTACAGCCGCAACTACATTTCAAAATGCTTCATTTCCCATAAAGTATTTTTGGACATTGAGGTTGTGAAAAGTTCAAAATAGATCCAAATTTCTTTTCTCTTTCCTTTAGTTGTGTTTGATGCATGGCTGCTGAATTATTGGGTCAAGTAGTTATGTCCCAAGTTCACTGAGCCTGTTGCTATCTCCAGCCAAGGTGCTGGTCTGCAGTTACTCAAATAATTGGGAGGGGAAGATATATCAACACCAAGAAATAAGTTAACTTGATTGCTTGTTCATCTGTGTCCCACAGATCGTGTTATTGATGATCTAAACCCAGTGCTGAATTTCACCCGGAAAGAAGTTGAGTCGCTCCTGCATTTTGTGGAAGAAGAGCCTGTTTCATCAGATACCGGTCTTGAGCCAGAGAAAATGTGCGATGAAGTGATTCTCAGAGCATGCGCCAAACATAAACAGCTTGTCACCAAGGTATAACTTTCCGTGTTCAGCACAGAAGTCGGAAGTGCAAGTTCATGGCCCTTTTCCCTGTTATTGAATGACTGTCTGGTTACATGCTCAGTGTGACTGAGCCATGCAGCCTAGAGGACTCGATCCCTGGTCTGGAGTGGAGTTCGCTGACTTTACATTGGATATACAGTGCAGAAACAGGCCATTCGGCCTAACCAGCCCATGCCAGTGTTTATGCTCCACTTGAGCCTCCTCCCATTTTTCCTCAACTAAATTTACCATCATAACCCTCTATTCACTTTTCCCTCAAATTGGCTGGTTTTCTCTCAAATACCTCTATACTGTTTGCTTCAACCACTCTGGTAGCGAGTTCCACATTATCGCCACTTTAGGTAGGGATTTCTTCTGCATTCCCTCTTGGACCATTGGTAACTATCCCTATATTGATGGCCTCTAGATATGCTCTTCCCCACTCTATCCAAACCTTAAATGTATTCAACGGGGGTTAGCAATTAGGAGCACGGTAACACAGTGGTTAGCACAGTTGCTTCACAGCTCCAGGGTCACAGGTTCGATTCCTGGCTTGGATCACTGTCTGTGCGGAGTCTGCATGTTCTCCCCATGTCTGCGTGGGTTTCTCCGGGTGCTCCGGTTTCCTCCCACAATCCAAAGATGTGCAGGTTAAGTGAATTGGGCATGCTAAATTGCCCTTACTGTCCAAAAAGGTTGGGTGGGGTTAATGGGTTATGGGGTTAGGTTGGAAGTGTGGGTTTAAATGGGGTGCTCTATCCAAGGGCCGGTGCAGACCCAGTGGGCTGAATGGCCACTTGCCCTGTAAATTCTATGAATTGGTTTCTGCATTATGCCAGGGAGATGCCAAGGAATCAGGATTCTGACAGTTGAACATTTACACAGCACTGTGCAAAAATGGAACATCTTTCCCCTGCCTCCGAAAAAGACTGTGGATTCTGGGGGTCAATTGGAACTTTAAAACTAAAAACAGTCTATTTGTGTTAGCTCAACATTTCAAGTGACATGGAACAACGGCAGGTACGGATCAGCAGTGATCCAATAGATAGTGCGACAGGCTCAAAGGGCTGAATGACCGACTACTGCTTTGTTCCCATGTTTCCACATGCAAATAACCATAGATCGACTCCGTTTCCGTTTTAAAGCTGGGTCCTTCCTCACCTGAGGTTCAGTACCACAACCAACCAACTTTGTCACCCAGGGTTTTTTGATATTCCTTATCATTAGGTTTCCTTTCCTTGAGAAATTAACTGGCTCCTCTTTCTGCAGCAACCTTTCCAGCATGAGTCACTGTTGATGGATCGCAAGGAGTACAAGCTGACCAAGGCGGAGAAAAAAGCAGCAAAGAAGAGTTATGAGGACGAAAAGCGGGCGTCAGTCCCTTACACACGGCCATCTTATGCCCAGTATTACCCAGCCAGTGACCAGAGCCTTACCAACATCCCCATCTTTAGCCAGCGGCATTGGTATGTAAACAGTGTGTGTGTGTGTGTGTTTTCTTCCTGAGGCATTGCAAAATGAGGAAAACAAGTCCATTTAAATTCTTTTTGTTGCTTTTGCAGCACATTGTTGGCTCTTGTAAAGTTATTTGCTGCAAATATTTAATGGTGCAATTGTTTCCCGCAGGAGGGGACCGATCAAGGGGCTGGATGAGAAGCCAGTGGCTAGTGTTCGCCCTTTACAGTCAACACCAATTCCAATGATGCCTCGGCAGGTTCCAGGTGGCATGGCAATGCCCGGTTCAGGATTTGGTCCCGTGTTCCCTGTCGGTCACCTACAACGGGCTGGTGTCGTGGTACAGAAAATAGTCACTACCACAGGTAGGCACTTGGCATTCCAAACTAAGGGCACAAGGCAGCCCATTCTTCCATTGCCATGATCCAGTAATAGGTGGGTGGAGGGGAATTCCTCCTTAGCAATACTCGCAACAGTAAGTCTGGAGGAATTCGAAGAACAATACAGCACAGGAACAGGCCCTTCAGCCCTCCAAGCCTGCGCCGACCATGGTACCTGACTAAAGTAAAACCGTATGCACTTATGGAGTCCATATCCTTCTATTCCCATCCTATTCATTTATTTGTCTAGATGCCCCTAAGATGCCAAATTCTTCTGAGATGGGATGTGAATGTCACACTGCCTGAAGGGGAAGGCAGAGACTCTTCTGACAAAACTCTCCATTCATTCCCCACAAGTTGGCAGGAGGTCGGAAACAGTATCTCAGCTCAGAAGAGAGAAAATATATCCTGCCTCCACCCCAAATCCCTTTCCTTAAAGCGGACAGTAGATTCACTATTCTGGGTGAGGAAAGAGGCGCTCCTCCCCACCTCCAACAAAATCAAATGAAAACTTTCCCAACTCCTAGACTCTCCTTTCTCAACTTAGCTGGAAAGCAGTAACTTTAGCCTTGCCTCATGGGGCAAACATTGGGCCTGATGTTTTGTTGTGGGGGAGGAGAGGAGACCGCGGCAGCTGAGGAAGCAAAGGGAAGAATGACAGGCGTAACTATGTTCCTGATGGACAAACATTAATGCCTACAGAGATCCTGAAAATACACCTTTGAAGCTTCTCTGTTCCTCAAGCTCTTGTAGTGTATTGCATTTTCCATTCCATTCTAAGCAATGGTTCCCGTGCTGTTTATAGATTTATGTGTGGTTGGTTGAAGTATTTTATTGACCCCTTCCTACTGCTTCCCTTTGCAGATATTGTTATTCCTGGAACCAATACATCAACTGATGTCCAAGCGAGGATCAATGCTGGGGAAAGCATCCATGTTATCAGGGGAACAAAAGGTAGCTTATAATAGCTGTCATTTCATGAGTTAAAAATACTCAATTGCTCAATTCTCCTCTCCATGCCTTCCCTCATCAATAAAGCTTTTAAGCTACAAAGTTGTAAACTCGCACGTCAGAGTGCTATCCCAACCCAGCGGCTACAAATGTAGTGAATCTCCAACTTTCGTAGCCAAGGGTGTGATTGCTACTTTGTCCTCCATTCTCCCCCCCCCCCCCCCCCCCCCCCCCCCCCCCCCCAACTTCTCCCTTTCTCTGTTCCTCCCAATTACAGCCAGTGTTTGGGGATGGCTGTTGAGTTGAAAAGTAACTTCCCATTTAGAAAGGTAGAATCTTCACCTGCGCAATCATTTGATCTCCACACCTTAATTGAACCATGCAACCAAAAGACACCAAGTCCCGATGCTCCCTGTTCATTGAGCGATGCCATGTTTCCTTTAATAGATTTTCAAGAATGCAGATTTAAATTAGATACCTTATATTAATGCAATCTTACTAACTTCCTGCTGAGGCCTGCATGAAGGCACTTGGGGATATTGCAATACTCTACACTTGCCACCCCCTGTATGGTGAGCTCATGGTTTCCATTGTGTTAAGCAGTTGCCAATTGGAAGAACAACTCTACTGCAGAACCGGACTTCTGGGGGCTAGGCCAGCACTGAAGGGGTTGGTGCCGTGCCAACTGGCGGCGAAGGGCATGCGAGTTTGGCGCATGCGCAGAACCGCCGGTCTGGTTCCGCGCATGCGCAGACCGGCCGGCGTGTTTCCTGCGTATGAGCAGGGGCGTTCTTCTCCGTGCCGGCCATGGCGGAGCCCTACAGAGGCCGGCGCAGAAGGAAAGAGTGCCCCCACGGCACAGGTCTGCCCACAGATCGGTGGGCCCCGATCGTGGGCCAGGCCACCGTGGGGGGCACCCCCTCGAGGCTGGATCCCCCCGCGCCGCCACAAGGACTCACCTAGCCGACCTACAAGTCAGGTCCCGCCGTGATGAACCATGTCCATTTCACACTGGCAGGACTGGCCAGGAAACGACGGCCGCTCGGCCCATTGGGGCCCGGAGAATTGGTGGGGGGGGGGGGGGGGTGTGGCGCTGCCAACGGCCCCCGACCAGCACGGCGTAAACCCCGCTTCTGCCCGATAACCGGCGCCAGAGAATACAGCAGCTGGCATCGGAGTGGCGGGGCGGGATTCACCCCGCCCCTGGGTATTCTCTGACCGGGGGGGGGGGGGGGTGCGGATCGGAGAATCCCACCCCTCACCTCTGCCAGTGCTTTGTACTGTTCTACCTTTGTACTTCCCTGAACATGTCGGACTGAATTTTACCCACTTTCGCAGGAGCACTACTAACTGATTTATTACATTTTGTTTGCTTAATAAAATGCCATGCGCCTGTCTTTTAGGAATGTATATCCGGACATGTGATGGAAGGATCTTTGCCGTACGAATGGGTAACAAACCAAAAGTGACTGATGGAAACCATGCAGCTGCATCGGGTGAGATCTTTTGGTTTCACCTTTCCTTAGTTGCCTATCCACTGACTACCAAGCAAAGAAGAGAAAGGAAAACATTTAATAATGATCTGATAGACAACACCTGGATAAAGCCCCTCACAGCATGCATGTGGAAGAACCCGATTACAGTATAGGCTGATACTTTGGGACAAGTCTTTCCTAATAAATGGGAGTAACATCAGGGAGGAAAGCAGTCCTGTTAAAGGATGACATTAGACTGAGGGCAGAGGACTGATTAGTTACCCACTTGACCGGGGAGGGGGAGGGAGGTGCAATGCACCTCGGGCTGCATGATGAGAAAATGTTTATAAAATGAGTGCTGGGGAGAGAGAATTTTTCTCTCCTGAATGGTGGGTCTTGATTAGTGTAACTTTTTGTAATTAAACCGCTCAGAAGAAATCTGACTGAATAGTTCAGATTGAAAAGTCCAAAAGGGCCAAAGTGCTGAAGAACAGACCACTTAATCCAAGTATAAGTGATTGGTGGCCCCTCAATCGTCAGTTTTAAAAGCCTGTAGGCAGCAAGAGGAAAGGAAGAATGGGGGAAGTGGAGAGTTCCACAGCTTTCCGAGTCTTGGGAAAGAGTGAAGTAGAGATTTGAATTCAATACACTGGTGATTGTTTTATCTCCGGATTACCTACAACGCTTCACAGTCAATGAAATAGTTTTAAGTATAGTTTCTGTTGTAATGTAGGAAACATTATAGACATTAGGGAAGGTGGTGACATACTGATAATGTCACTAACTAGTAATCCAGAGGACCAGGCTAATGCTCTCGGACATTCAAATCCCACTGGTGGAATTTAAATTTAATAAATCTGGAATATGAAGCTTGTCTTAGTAATGGTGACAATGAAACTATCATTGATTTGTCATAAAAACCCATCTGGTTCACATCACCTCCATGAAGGAAATCTGCCATCTTTATCTAGTCTGACCTACATGTGACTCCAGACCCACAGCAATGTGGTTGACTCGTAACTGCCCTCTGAACCGCCACTCAGCTCGAGCGATTCGGAACTATTGCTGGCCCAGCCAGAGATGCCCACATCCCATGAAAGAATAAAGAAAAAGGGAGCAAATTTGTGGACAGTAAGGTCCCACAAACCGCTGTGGGATTAATGATGAAATGTTGTGCTGGTTGGCAAGTGGATATTGGCCAGGACATCGGTTAAGTTGAAGATAATTGGAAAGAGCAGTCCTACGATGGGAAGATTGATGTCTGGGACTTGGAGGTTGGAAGGGTAGGTGGAGCAAGGCTACTAAGGAATGTTTAAGTGTTTATTTTTAATTCAACACACTGGGAATTGGGAAGAGGGTAGAGGCCAACTCTAAGGGAGCAAAGTCGGAGATTAAAGAAAAGTGGAGCGATTGGAGGCGAGTGAAGGATTGGCTAAAAAAACTACCCTGGATGTAGCCTAAAGGGCATAAGGGGAAGGTTGTCTGAAGATATTGAAGGGCAGCAATTGACTTGATCTCCCAGTAGTTTTAACTTGAGTTTGTTAATTTTTTTTTTTGAAGGTTCACAAGGCGATTCTCTTAATCACGGGAGTCACAGTTCCGCCTCCCCTGACCAGGCACAGAAGGGCCTTTCCCCAGAAGAGATTGCACGGCCCCTTTCACCAGATAGTCCGGAGATAATAAGTGAGCTCCAACGTTATGCCGAGGCAGCAGCGGCCAGAGAATCCAGCGACCGGCCAGGGACTATCGGCAATGCACAGGGAGACCATGGCAAACTGAGGCAGGCTCAGTCGTCCGAACAACTCCTGGGCATCAACAGCTCTGCCACGTCTCGCACTGCTGCCTTGAATGTGCCAACGGCAAGTCGCTATGTGGACTGGACCTCTGGTGCATTTGGAATGGACGTCAGAGGCGGCAAACGAAAGAATTCTTCTCCGTCCTTTGAGGACCATGCCCGGAAGCAAAGACACTCAATGTCAGCGCAGAACTACTCCCTCCCTGCTGGCTTTAACCTATCGTCCGTCGGCTTGAGCCCTGAGATGTCTGGGCTGGCAGGTAATTGCCCAACTCTCTTAAACCCCTTGTACAGTGCGGGGAGCCCCTACTACACACTGCCTGGCTTGCTGGGGGACCCGCGACTGATGTACCCCATGACTACTGACCCGCGACTTGCTGCTAGCACCGCTGGGCCCGCCGTCCCTACCTCAGCGACTGGTGCCGCGGCGCCCTTCATGCTTAATCCAACCTCGACACTTCCCACGGGCCTACTTCCCGGCCTGCATCACCCCTTCGCCCAGTCTCTGCTGAATGAGCCCCGGATGTTCGCCCCATACCCGGTTCCCCTGCTCACTAACAGCCTGCCAGCTGGTGTGGGACAAGCTAGCAGAGTCTTTACACCATCATCGGCGTCATCGTCTGGCTACGCAGCTCCGGAGCTCCTTGGCACCACGGCCCCTCAGATGGATGTGCCCACAGGGTTGGACACTGCTGGCAGTTCGGATGACGACGTCATCGAGGTCACGAGCAGTAACCCGGGGTGACCAACTCGTAAGGGACAGGGCTGTTATCCAAATCTTTTTAAATAAATAAATAAACGTGTCACTCACCCGAATTTTATGACCGAAGACTACCATTGTAAATGTTGTCTTTTTTACATTTTTTTAAATTATTGGCCAAGTGTTTTTTTTTCATCTTTTTTAAATAAAACTTTCTGCTGGATTTTTTTTTGTTTCTTGCCTGGAAGGAGTCTTTTGCCTTTGTTTAAGAATTTAGCAAAGATGTGACTTAAGTTGAGCAGAGAAGTACAGCTGTTTCCTGTCTTTGGTTGGGGGGGGGGGGGGGGGGAGCCAGGGCAGAGCTTCTCAAGAAGCAGTGGCAAGGAAAATAGTTTTAAGGGGCTGTGTGTCTCAAAGATGTTTGAAGGAGCTGTGTCACATAAAATTTGACTGATACACATTTGTCATTTTTTTTGTGTTTTGGTAAGAGCTGGTGTGCATAACAAGCAGGACTTGGATGTTTTCAATATGGGAGAGCGGAGGGTGAGTGAATGAGAATCAATTCCTCAAGTCACTGGCCCTGGATCTGAAATAGAATGGAGTGCTTTCTATCGGTTTCAGAGAGTTTAATGAGTGAAGAGGCTGGGGGTGAGGGAGAAAGGTTTCGCTGTTAGGAAGCACCAGGATTGAAAAGCTGACGGGGAACTTACCACTGCAGTGCAAAGCTCAGACGTGCAGTCCAGAAAGTTTGAGCTCCATTTCCAATCTGCCGAGCCTACTATCCTAATTCCAGCGATGATAAAGGAGAAGCTAAGTCACCCTCCATATGTCCTTGCCTTGCTGTGTGATTTGACACTGCATTGTGCTGCAGAGGATATTCAAGCATGATATTCCACGTTAAACAACAATTGTGGTACTTGAACACAGGTAGCTTCTCCCTACCCACCTCTCCTCTGTAGACTGGAAAGAATTTCGCCACTCGTCCAACAGCTGTTAAAGAATGAGCTGTGAATGCCTTGTTGGCAACTGGAAGATTGTATCCAAATGTGAAACAAACAAGGGAAAAGAATTGAAACTGAGTGCCTGTGAAGGAATAATTAGCTATTCTGAGTAGTGGGAAGTGCCATTGTGAAGCAGCTATGGTGATTGATCGCACACTCTCCACTTGGGTTCTACAGAACACCATGAGCCTCGCCACAAATGTTAAATCTGAAAATTGTATGTCTCCGTTACCACGTCCTCCTCAGATTGGTGCTTTTGGGCGATTGGCGAACTTCTTCTCCGTCTACAGAGGAGAGGCGGGTAGGGGGAAGCTGCCTGTGTTCAAGTACCACAATTGATGTTTAATGTGGAATATCATGCTTGAATATCCTCTGTAACAGCACAATGCAGTGTCAAATCACACAGCAAGGCAGGCCATATGCACTGTGACTTCTGTAGGAAATTGTTTCATTCAGGTAAAGCTCAGACTTGTGTTTCTAGCAAGTATTAAATCCAGACAACTTTTGGGAGGTTTTCCAGTTTAAGGGTTTGATTTAAAATTTAAAGCCAACCTTATTGATATTTTTTCTTGGAAATGAATTCCAGTTTTAACTTATTTATAAACGTTGATATTTATTATCACTAGTTACTACAGTACAGATGTTTTTGAAGGAAAAAGTATAGGGGGATAATAATTCTGACCAAAGTTCAGCTAATATTTGGACCAACTGTAATCGACCAAACTGATTCTGTCCATGGGTTGAATAAGAAACAGTAGATGAATGGTGATTGTTTGAAATGGCCTACCCTGTTGGCCCATGCATGCTTTAGAAGGGTTTGGTGATTAATGTACAGACTTCTTGAATTTAAGATGTTTCTGTAGTTTTAAATTGGGATGAGACATGCAGCATATTTTAGACTGGTGACTCCAGATGATCTTACTGCAGTCAATGTACTCTGATATACATGTTTTACACCAGCAGTCAGCTACTTTCAGCCAGAACGCCAATGTTCATACTTGTGGGTGTTGCTACCACTCAGTTGGCCATTTCCTAGGGAAGTTTAGGAGAGAGATGGAACAGAGAGGGGGAAGCACCATTTTGCAATTTGTTCAATAGTGCAGTCCACTCTAGAATGTGTAACTGGCCATTCAAAGTGCTATTATCACAAATATAGCTCAGCTGCAATCCATAAGGCCCACCTATATGGCCCCCATATAATAAATAGTTCAATTATTTCCCATTCTTTGGTTTTAACATTAATAGCTACAAGTTTTTCTTTAAGAAGAATTTTCCCTTTCTCCAGAAGGCATTCATGGTGTCAGGTGCAGCATCACAGGCACCGGCAACAGTTCTACACATTACCCACGTGACCAATAGTATTGGTTCAGCCCAGTTGGTGAATGGCAAAGAACTATTCTATCACAAGATGCATCACTGTATAACTGAAGTGTGCACATGGGGCAGCACGGTGGCGCAGTGGGTTAGCCCTGCAGCCTCACGGCGCCGAGGTCCCAGATTCAATCCCGGCTCTGGGTCACTGTCCGTGTGGAGCTTGCACACTTTTCCCGTGTTTGTGTGGGCTTCGCCTCCACAAACCCAAAGATGTGCAGGGTAGGTGGATTGGCCACGCTAAATTGCCCCTTAATTGGAAAAAATAAATTGGGTACTCTTTTTTAAAAAAAAAAAAAAAAAATGTTTTTAAACTGAAGTGTATCATAGGATTTACAGTGCAGAAGGAGGCCATTCAGCCCATCGAGTCTGCACCGGCTCTTGGAAAGAGCACCCTACCCAAGGTCAACAACTCCACCCTATCCCCATAACCCTGTAACCCCACCCAACACTAAGGGCAATCTTGGACTCTAAGGGCAATTTATCATGGCCAATCCACCTAACCTGCACATCTTTGGACTGTGGGAGGAAACCCACGCACACAGATCTGCACATATTACATATTGGGACTAGAGACTGAGTGGTTAT
Organism: Scyliorhinus canicula; assembly: GCF_902713615.1. Lineage (NCBI taxonomy): Eukaryota > Metazoa > Chordata > Chondrichthyes > Carcharhiniformes > Scyliorhinidae > Scyliorhinus > Scyliorhinus canicula. The sequence continues at coordinate 84,988,447 of NC_052156.1, forward strand.
AACCTGGATTAATCACACAGCCAAGCGAAGATAATCCAAATGTTTGCAGCAAGATAACAGACTGATACCGCACATTGGCAACAATACATGTTTTCTATCTGAATTTGTCAGCTGTCAATCTGAGACAAGTGCCAAGGATTAGGCTTGACGTGCTCCTGCAGAATTGGCCTGGTAACTGACTAATTTAAATTAATTATCACACTTCTTGTGTTTTCTTAATGATGCTGACCCCAAGATTTTCGTTCTAAAGCCTCACCATTTTGAACACCTGACTTTAAAGTAGACATGAAATGCAGCAAGTTGTTAATGAGCGGTCCCAAACACCATTCGCTCCCTGACCACCAGTATTCCCATTTCCAGATCCTGTGGCTCTTAATGGGATCAGTGGTGTCTCAAAAGTCACTCATAGAGGTAGATGCTCTCCAGGCCTGTCTGCTGATTGTGGGCTGGGGAGAGGATTCGGGGGGGGGGGGGGGGGGGGGTAAATGCGTTTCATTTGATTGTTTTTTTAAAAATTGTAAACGAAAGAATGTAACAGGAGAAGCCCACAAAGCCAGATGTGATTTGATCTGGATATGTCATCTCCATAGCCTGTACTGAGCTAGTTTCAGTTTGATTTTTGATTTCTTCCTCCTTGAATTTTTTCCTGAAGTCTAGAGATTGTTATTTGGAAGTTATTGTCATACGAGGTGGACACTTATTAATCGATAGAAGCCTTAGAGATATTAGCTATGCAAGTTTTTAAAAATAGTGTTTTTTGTTTGGACAGAGCGCAGATGGGATGAGATAAAGGGGGCTTTAATGACCTTGTCAAACTACCATTTGTCAGCTGGTAATGAAGAAGTTATCAACTCCCCAAAGACTTGAAATTGTTTCTTGCATTCCTGTAACTGTTGCGTCCTGTATTGTAAGACCCAAATTGGAAGGGTTGGTGGACAAGAGTGGGGGGAGCTCTGATCCTATTCTCTTATCCTGTCATTCAAATGCCCTGGTCAACTTTCTATTTAAGCTAGTAACTGAATGAAGCCTTGGAAAAATTTGCCTGGGGCATGGGACACCATTGCTGGCTGTGGAAGCTGCTAGTTAACCTTGGAGATTTGGTTCTGGTTAATATTCCATTGTAGCAACAATTGTATTAATGCATTGAGTTCCTTGTTAAACCTTCTTGAAGTCTGTAAAGAGCCTGTATATTAATTTGTTTTATATACACGGGGCTCTCAATCTCGCCCCTTTGTTTCTTTTTTGTTGCTGGACTTGGGTAATGTCATATTTTGGGTGTTCCAAACATCAAATCATGCACTATTTATTCACATTGGGTGTGTTTCCATTCTTTGACTATACCCCACCCCCTTCTTTATACACTACTTCTGCTGTTGATGCAATCTTCAGTCCTTGGTTCCAGTCAGGTTAATCTGCTTTTATGTGATGAATTCAAATAACCTGCAGTTTTTAATAAGAGGATGGTTGGAAGGTCAGTTTGGGCATTGTGAATGTGGAGTTTATTGCTTCTGAAAGTGTGTTCGTGATGTCTCGACCATAATTGATGTCCTGGGAAAGAGCGTGTACCTGTGCTCCTACAGAGTCGTCCAACCATCCTTCATAGTAGCGACATTCTGTGGTTGTCTTTTCATTTGGACAAATTCATTTAAATCTCCTTCGTTCCAGTTGTGTTTTAACCATGCGGGTATGCTCCATTTATACAGTGCAAATTACTGCTGCAACGCTGGCATCTCTATTCCTTTCTGGATCTGGATACTTTGTAAAATGCCCAGTGCTGTGCAAATGCTCTTTATCCTTTTTGACACAGTGAATGTGTTACTCAGATGAGATTGTGTTGTGCGAATGTCATGATTTCTTCACACTTGGTTTCTGAGTTAGTGTGACAGGGGAAGTGGTAATTACCCAGTCTGAATTTCTGCATCTCTCTCCCCTTGGTCCTTTGAAAGTGCTTCCATTATCTTTCAGTGTTAAATAGTAGTGTGATGTACCTGCAAATGGAGGTTCGTTGTCTTCTGCCCTGGAGTGTGGTACACTGGACAAAATTATGTCTATGTGTTTGCTCATTATTAAATGAGGAAGTGGATTTGACGCATTGCAGTTAAGCCCCAGAGATTGTTACCACTAGATTTAAGAGAGTCTGTGGTGCTAATTGCTGTTCTAAAAACGGTTGTTCGTGTAACAGCTGCAAAGTAGGCAAGATCTCTTCCACTGCCTCAGTAATGGAAGTGGTACTGTCGTTGCACCAAGCAGGCCCAGATCTCCTCATCTGTAGACTGGAGGCATCACAAAACGGTTTGTTTATTCCCCCTCTCTCATTTCCTTCTCCCTCGCATAAAATCAATTGAAAACTAGTTTGTTCAAAAAAAAGACAACTTTTTTTGTAATTAAATGTTACAAGTCTGTAAACTGCCTAATAGACCTCTTGTTTTATTTTGTAAAATGAAAAAATAAAGACTAGCTCCTTTTGTGTTTTAGTAGAGAACTCCTTTACCCATGTGTCTGTGTGCTAATGTTCCTGAATGGCTTTGTGTACTGTGCTACTTAACTCATGGTAAACACATCACTCATTTGTCAAGGAGTGTTCTGCTTGTAGCATCATCTATAGAGTGCGTATACAAAATAAATGACCCATTTTGCGATATCTGTATCTGGGGCCACTGATAATTTTGTGCAGCGCCAAAGGCTTTTGGGTCGAACCTAAGATCCATCCAAACCAGACAGAATCCTCCAAATCAACAAGATCTGTTTTCTCCTGACATTTGCAAGCTGTACTGTTGGTCTCTAACTTGACCTCATCCAAAATGCTGCTGCCTGTATCCTAACTTGTACCCATTCCTGTTTGACCGTTACTCTATGCTCATTGGTCTACATGGGCTTTGATTTAAAAATTCTCAACCTTGCTTTATCTCTCCATCTCCATGGCTTCGCCCATCTGTAATCTCCAAACCGGCAATCCTCCTAGATTTAAATTCTGGTCTCCTGTGTATCCCTGATTTCCATTGCCCCCACATTTGGTGGCATTCCATCAGCTGCTTAGTCCTAACATCTGCAATCTCTCCCTAAACCCCTCTCTCGTTCCCTCTTTTAGATTTTCCTTTAAACCTACCTCTTTGAGCTTTTGTCACTTGTTTTAATATCTCCGTATGTAACTTGGTGTCAAATTTTAATGGTAATGCACCTGCGTAATGTTTTAGTACAATAAAGATGCCGGGCAAATTTAAATTGTTAGATTGAATTACACACAAATGAATGAATCTTGCCATTTGACCAAAGTAGTTTGTGTTGGTGTTTATATTCCACACAAGTCTTCTCATCTATTTAACACTCAGCTATTCGGCATATCTTTGTTTCCTCTTCTTTCATGTACTCACCCACTTTCCATTTGAAAGCACCTGTGCTGCATAACTGCTTTGCTTTTGTAATTTGAAGTACAGGATGATTACAGCCAGAAATCCCCCTATTCTCCAGGGAGTGCAGAAACTGACCTGAATCTCATCACCAGTTGTTTTGCTCCTGCTGTAATATTTCAGAAGTCGTTCACCACCTTGTTGAGAATTTATTTTATAACTTTACAAACCTCTCCTATTATGGTCCCTTTAGAATGTAGCACAGGTTGCCAAATGCTGATATAGCGGCTCCATCCCTTTCGCTGATTTCACGCTGTCCATAAATCAGGTGAGTTTGCATCTATATCAATATCCATCTGGATTTGTGAGCTCACCATCTTCCCGTCTCCTGAAGGTGATGAATGAAAGTCGCCGTAGCCCCCGAGGACCTTAAACTGCTCTCTCCTTTTGAGGGGGAGAGCTGACTGGCGGTGATTTAACCTGAGGGTCACCACAGCTCAGGCGAGGGGCAAGATTGAGAAAGCAGGCACTTGATGGATAATTCTAGTTGGTATGGAAATTGAACCTGTGCTTTTAGCACCGCACTGCATCACGGACCTGCTGTCCAGACAACTGAACTAACCGACCTCCTGAAGTAATCTCAGTGGGTGTCCTCTTGAGTAAGTGGCTATGTGTGAATTTGGGTTAGAGTGGTACCAGACTGCTTGGCCATAGCAAAGCATTATCTTGCCCTTGCCTGTTGTGCACATTCAGCAGGGATTTCTTGATCTGGAAAGTTCAAAATGAGAATCCTGAATTCAAATGTGTTATCCATCAGCAGAGATTGGCCAACAATACCTTTCAGAGATTAAGGCTGAAATCTTCCTGATCCCGTTGGCTCCATAACTTGCAGCATACAGCCATTAAGATGTCACCTTCAAAGTTTCAGAATCTATTCTGTGCCGTTTAAAAAAAAAAAAAAAAATCTGATCTACCACCTTCAATTTATACAGCACCAGCTATCCATAGCTTTGCGCATTTTCATCTGAATACTGTCTTCCCCCAACATTAAGCTAATTGTTCTCTTTCACCATGGTGCATGCTCCTACACAGCTTACCCACAAGCATTCTTCATTGGTTAACAAATATTTTTTGGCACAATTGATGTAATTCAACAGCAATTTATATTTATATAGTACCTTTAATGGAATGCCCCAACCCCAAGGCACTTCACAGGAGTATTAAAAAACAAAGCATGACACTAAACCGGTGATTGGCATGGTGGCTCAGTGGTTAGCACTGCTGCCTCATGGCACCACGGTCCCAGGTTCAATTACGGCCCTGGTTCACTGTCCATCAGGCCATCAGATGAGAGAGATCAGACCCAGCTCCACAGCCTCCTGATCGGAAGTGAGCTTAAACTGCCAAAATGGAGCCTGTCTGTGTTTCCAGTACATTCTGGAAGCAACCCCAATCAGGATTGAGCCAGTCAAGTCCTGGGAAATGAAAGTAGCCGACTGGCTGCCAGCCAAGTCCATCACATTACGTCATCACTGGACCAAACCAAATAGCACGTCGTCCCGGGGGTCTCCTTGGGCCCAACTGCATAGCACCTTGTACCGGAGGGGCTTCTTGTTTTTCATATTAAAGATTGAAGTCCACCTGAAAGACATAAGTCCCAGAAACTGCCCAGGCAGGATAGGGCGCCATGGTGGGGCAGTGGTTAGCATTGCTGCCTCACGCCACTGAGGACCTGAGTACGATCCCGGCCCCGGGTTACTAGCTGTGTGGAGTTTGCACATTCTCCCCCTGTCTGCGTGGGTCTCACCCCCACAACCCAAAAGATGTTCAGGATAGGGGGATTGGTCATGCTAAATTGCCCTTTAATTGAAAAAAATAATTCGATACTCTAAATTTAATTTTTTTTTTATAAATGTTTTTTATTGAGTTTTCATATTTTATACATGACAAATTACAAATTATTAGAGAGGAAAAAAAAAGAAAACACAAGAATTTAGCATGAATATTTACAGGTAAGCATCTTCATAACAACAATTGTGGCCGCCCCCTTTAGCCAACATACATATTTTACATTCCCCAATATGGCCGAGGCACATGTTTATAGGCATTTATTTATAGTTTAGTTTTGGGCCTTGGCTTGCCAGAAAACCCCCATAACGAGCCCGTAACCCCCCCCCCCCCCCCCCCCTCCGGCTACCCTCCCCCGATTCCCGTCCATTTTCCCCTGATTCTTGGCCACCCGACTATTCTTCCTCTTGTACGTTGGCCACAAACAGGTCCCGGAACAGTTGCATGAATGGCTCCCACGTTCTGTGGAAGCCGTCTTCCGACCCTCGGATGGCGAATTTGATTTTCTCCATTTGGAGAGATTCCGAGAGGTCGGACAGCCAGTCTGCAGCTCTGGGCGGTGCTGCTGACCGCCAGCCAAACAGGATTCTACGGCGGGCGATCAGGGAGGCAAAGGCAAGGGCGTCCGCCCTCCTCCCCAGGAATAGATCTGGCTGGTCTGAAACCCCGAAGACCGCCACTATCGGGCATGGCTCCACCCTCACCCCCACCACTTTGGACATAGCCTCAAAGAAGGTTGTCCAGTACTCCACAAGTCTGGGGCAAGACCAGAACATGTGGGCGTGGTTGGCCGGGCCTCTTTGGCACCGCTCGCATCTGTCCTCCACCTCCGGGAAGAACCTACTCATACGGTTTCTCGTTAAGTGGGCTCTATGTACCACTTTTAGTTGCGTCAGGCTGAGCCTTGCGCACGTGGAGGTGGAGTTGACCCTATGCAGTGCTTCGCTCCAGAGTCCCCACCCTATCTCCATCCCCAGGTCGTCCTCCCATTTCCTTGTTGCGTCCAGTACGGTGTCGTCCCTATCTACCAGTCGGCCATACATGTCACTACAGTTCCCTTTCTCTAGGATACTTGCGTCCAGTAGGTCTTCCAGTAGTGGCGGTTGTGGGTACGTCCTTTTCTCCTTTCGTAGGAAGTTTTTGAGCTGCAGGTACCGTAGCTCGTTCCCCCCAGCTAGCTGAAATTTCTCCGTCAGTTCGTCCAGTGTTGCGATCCTGTCGTCCGTGTATAGGTCCCTGACTGTCAGTGTCCCCCCGTCCTGTCTCCACCTTTTGAAGGTGGCGTCAGTCAGTGCTGGTTTGAACCTATGGTTCTTGCAGATGGGCGCCTTGTCCGACATTTTGTACAGGCCAAATTGCTGCCGCAGTTGGTTCCAGGATTGGAGGGTGGCTGTCACCACTGGGCTGCTGGAGTGTTTTTTGGGTGGGGATGGGAGTGCTGCCATGGCGAGGGCCCGGAGGGAGGTTCCCATGCAGGAGGCCTCCTCCGCACGCACCCACTCGGCTTCTGGCTCCTGGATCCATCCCCTTACTCGCTCGGCTGTTGCCGCCCAGTGGTAGAATTGTAGATTCGGGAGGGCTAGCCCCCCCTGGATTTTGTTTTTTGTAGGACCTTCTTTGGGATCCTAGCATTTTTAACCCCCCCCCCCCCCCCCCCCCCCCCCCCCCCCCCCCCATACGAACGCCATGATAAGTTTGTCCAGCGCTTTGAAAAAGGCCTTGGGGATGTAGATCGGAATAGATCTAAACAGGAAGAGGAACCTGGGCAGTACGTTCATTTTGATCGTCTGGACTCTCCCCGCGAGGGAGAGCGGGAGTGTGTTCCATCTTTGCAGGTCCTTTTTAACTTCCTCCGTCAGGCTGGTGAGGTTCCATTTGTGGATCCCTTTCCAGTCATGGGCTATTTGGATCCCCAGGTAGCGGAATTTATGTCGGGCTTGTTTGAACGGCAGCCCCTTTAGTGCTGCCCCCCCCCCCCCCCCCCCTCCCCCTTGCGCGTGTACTGGGAAGATCTCGCTTTTGCTCATGTTGAGTTTGTAGCCCGAGAAGGCTCCAAACTCTTTCAGGAGCGCGATGATTTCGTCCATGCTGCTTTGTGGGTCCGAGATATAGAGGAGCAGATCATCGGCATAGAGTGAGACTCTGTGCTCTCTACCTCCCCTTCGGATCCCCCTCCAATTTTTTGCTGCCCTGAGCGCGATTGCTAGCGGTTCGATTGCTAGTGCGAACAGCAGCGGGGACAGTGGGCATCCTTGTCTGGTGCCCCTGTGCAGCTGGAAGTATTGGGAGTTGGTATTGTTGGTCCGTACACTCGCCATGGGAGCGTTGTATAGGAGCTTTACCCAAGCGGTGAACCCTGTTCCCAGCCCAAACCGCTCCAGTACCTCTGAGGTATTTCCATTCGACTCTGTCGAAGGCCTTTTCTGCGTCCAGGGAGACGATCACCTCTTGTGTTCTCTCCCCGGAGGGGGTCATTATCACGTTCAGCAGGCGCCTGATGTTCGCGGTAAGCTGTCTACCTTTGACGAAGCCCGTCTGGTCCTCTGTGACCACCTCAGGTACACAGTCTTCTAGCCTTTTGGCTAGGATTTTGGCCAGTATTTAGGCGTCTGCGTTCAGCAGAGATATGGGTCTGTATGACCCACATTCCGTTGGGTCTTGGTCTTTCTTAGGTATCAGCGAGAAATTTTTTTAAAAAGACACTGAACTATGGATGGAGCTATTAGGTCAGATAACTGAAGCTTGGTGAAAGAGGGAGACAGTCTTCTTGGTCAAAGTGGCTTAAATGAGGGAATTACGGGAGAGAGAGGCAGTGAGATGTAGGGATTGTATTCCAGAGCTTGGGATCTAGGCAACCAATGGCATAGCTACCAATATTGGAGGAATTGAAATTGGAGACACGGGGCAACATGGTGGCGCAGTGGTTAGCACTGCTGCCTACGACACTGAGGACCGGGGTTCGATCCCGGACCCGGGTCACTGTGTGGCATTTGCACATTCTCGCTGTACCTGTGTGGGTTTCACCTCCACTACCCAAATATGTGCAGGTTTGGTAGATTGGCCACGCTAAATTGCCCCTTAATTGGAAAATAATAATTGGGTACTCTAAATTTGTTTTAAAAGTAAATTGGAGATACACCAGGCTTGAATTAGAGGAAGACAGAGATCTCAAGAGTTGTGGGGCTCAAGAGGTTAGAGAAAGTGAGGGGCAAGGCCATGGAGGGTTTTCAAAACAAGGATATGTCGGTTTATGTTGCTGGGAACCACTAGGCGAGCAAGCATGTGTGATGGGACATTGGATTTGCTTTTGAGTTAACACGCACAGCAGAGTTTGGATGGCTATTAATGAAAGGAATGTAGGAGATGAGCCAGGAGCGTGTTGGGATTGTAAAGTTTAGGGGTAACAAGTACAAATGAGGGTTTGAGCAGAGAATGAGTTGAGACATGGGTGAAGTCGAGCAATGTTATCGAGCTGGAAATAGATGGTCTTAGAGCTTGAATATGAGGTGAAAGCTCATTTTGGGATTGGAAGCGTGTGAGCATTTCATTTCTAGCCTTTGTATCATATGTGTTAGGGAGAATCTTAATATCAATGGTGATTTATGTAAGCTTGATATGGATAAAGGATAATTATTTTAATATTCTGTAATGGGACGTGAGCTTCACTGGCTGGGCCAGCATTTATTGCCATTTACAAGGTGATGGTGAGCTGCCTTGAACCATTTTCACCTCATCAAATATAATTTTGTCCAGCTAATTGTGTGATTAGCAGTTAATGTCTCTCAAAATTATATATGTAGGGCATGAAGTTCATGGATGGTTCCAGTTTTTTTCATTTTCTGTCTGCTAAAACCTGCTTTGGGTCTCTGGTGAATGACTTCTGTACATTTTTTAATATTCTCCCAGGGAAGATGATTACTTGCCCTATCTTTGCACACGTGAACATACACTTTGGACTTCTGTATAAATGCAGTATATTGCCAGATTCCTTGGAATGTGTGTTACTGTTATGATCTGTTCAGCGGCTTAATTTCTCTTCAACATTTTACGGTAAACTACACTGTTGCAATTCTACTTAAAACTACCTGATTTTGATGACTGCAATAGGGCTGTCTGTCACAGCATTTTGGGTGGTTTGTGTCTGAATTCCTCAGGAGTTAGAGCAGCAGTGGTTAGCATTGCTGTCTCACAGTGCTAGAGACCCAGGGTCTAGTCCGTTCTTGGGTGACTGTGGAGTTTGCACATTCTCCCCGTGTCTGTGTGGATTTCCACTGGGTGCTCCAGTTTCATTTCACAGCACAAAGATGTGCAGGTTAGTGGATTGGCTGTGATCAATGTGCAGGGTTACGGGGATAGGCACGAGTGAGCCTAGGTAGAGTACTCTTTTGGATATTTGGTGCAGACTCAATGGGCTGAATAGCAGTCTCCTGCACCGCACAGATTCTATGGAAACCTAAAAGCAATGATGAAATTCTGTTAGCCTAGTGCCCAAAAAGCAATGGCTCTTCCTATTGCTCTTTGTTTAGTAATAAATTACTTTAATCACAACCACATGTGATGGACTGTGGTATTTCTTACTCCATTGTCAATTCTGGCCTCTTGCTCTGTGCCAACATTCCAGGTGGAATTCTGCACAATATGCCTCCCACTTTGGCTCCACGCATTTAGGCTCACCGCCCAATTTCCCCTCTCAATGTTGCTATACTTCACACACTTACACCACCACCCCTGACCTAGCAGAGAAGACTGGGTCCACCATGTAGAAAGAGGGTACAGGCTGTGTGGATTTCATGTTACATTTGCAAACGGCTACAGTTGCCTGCAAGCTCCCAAAGTTCTAAGTATAACAGTAAATAGAAACACCTGTGAATTGTAAGCAGTAACATGTTTTCTTTAATCCAAATCGGTGTCTGGTGGTAGTCAAAGTCTAGAACACAGGAAACCTATGACATTCCACAAGGATGTAATCGGTTTGAGCTGAAAACATTTATTTTAGCTCTATCTTTCAGCTTCGGTGGGTTTTCACTTGTAAGGTGAAGCTGCAAATGGTTCTGGTCCGCAGTAACATCTAGATTATCTGCACCAGGCAGAGGTGATTTTGGGGGTATAAATCATCAAAGTTGAGGTACTGGAGTTTATGGATTATGATGCTTGATTAGCTCTCCAAAGACTTTTCTCAAAACCCTTCTAGTTGGAAGAAGTGAATGAATTAAATCTTGTGATTTGTGAGTTTCCACCCAGATGAAATAAGCATTCTGGAATGCACAGCTTGAGCATTTTGGTGGAGGCAAATATAATCGTGACTTTAAAAAGAGACATGGATAAGCAACTGAAGGGAACAGAATTTGCAGAACTGAGGAAGAGGGAGGGGACTATCTAAATTTATGTTGGACATGATCTGAAATCTGGCAATTGTTATTGACAAATAAAAGCAAGATACTGCGGATGCTGGAAATCAGAAAGACTGGGAAAACTCAGCAGGTCCTGCAGAATCTGTGGCGAGAGAAACAATAGTTTACGTCGAGTCCATATGACCATTCTACAGACTAGAATTCTAATCTAGTCACATGGACTTGAAACGTTAACTCAATTTCTCACTCACCGATGCTGTTGAGTTTATCCAGCATTTTCTGTTAACTGCCTCTTCGCAGTCTGGTTGACTCTTGAAGCCTTGAGGGCAACTCCGGGATGGAGCCTTCAGAATCACCCACCCTGAGAACAAAATGGCTGTCTTCAGGCTGTGAAAAGTTCTTTGATCATGTTACTCTTATTAAGTGATTAATTGATGGTTCAAAAATCTTATCCTAGTGATGCACTATCAATGACCACAGAAGTGAGGTTGTAGTCCGAACTGAAGGCTTTAATAGACCAGATGTTTCCCCCAGCAGCTCGGGTACAGACAGGAAGCTGTGGGGGATACACGGACTCTTATACCCAGCCTTACTGGGCGGAGCTACATTACAAGTCTAACCAATGGGTGACTAGTGTTACATACCATTGGGTCAATGAGCAGCGAGCTTTCTCCACCAATGGTATCTCGGCATTGCTAGATACTGTAGTACCTCTAGTCATACCACCACAGGGACAGTGACCCAGAGACCTTGGCACCTTGAGGCTGCAGTGCTAACCCATGGCGCCACCATGCTGCCCTATAACTGGTAGTATGACTAGTGTTGAGGTACTTGCACTACTCTCGTACTGCATCTGCCCACTGGCCCATAACTATTTACAAGGACATAATACAGTTTTGCAACTTCACAATTGGCCATGTACATGTTACATTAAAAGTCTATATACAGTTCATAGCGACTCAATTGTCGGTCAGGGGCCTTGGTTGTCCTTTGCGATCGACGGAGCTTTCACCGAGAGGTCGGTGGAGGTGCAGGCGTCTGACTCTCGGAGCATGGATCCAGTCCCCATAGCGGCTTCAACACCCCAGATGGTGCTGGTGAGTGTGGCCGACCCGGGGAGGATGCGTCCAGATCTCTAGATGGCGCTGGTGGGGAGGTTGACTGACCAGAGAAGGGAGCGTCTGTGGAGTGCGGCGGTGGGCGGCGGCAGGTCCGGGCAGGGCTGGCGAGAAAACCGGGTCCAGGGAAGGGGGCTACAGTGAAGTGCGCCGGGTTGGGGGGGGGGGGGGGGGGGGGTTGGGTCTGGAGGCGAGGGAGGGGATCCGGCGGGCGTCAGGTCCCATAGGGAGACCGTGTCTTGTCGGCCGTCGGGGTACTCTGTGTACGTGTACTGGGGGTTAGCATGGAGTAGATGGACCCTCTCGACCAACGGGTCCAACTTGTGCGCCTGCACGTGTTTCCGGAGCAGGATGGGCCCGGGGGCTGCCAGCCAGGTCGGGAGCGAGGTCCCAGAGGAGGACTTCCTAGGGAAGACAAGAAGGCGTTCGTGCGGTGTTCGGTTAGTTGCGGAGACCGGATGGAGTCTGGGAGTACCTCCTGCCAGTGGGAGACTGGGAGATTCCTGGACCATAGGGCCAGCAGGACAGTCTTCCAGACCATTCCGTTCTCCCTCTCAACCTGTCCGTTCTCTCTCAACCTGTCCATTACCCTGGGGTTGTAACTGGTCGTCCTGCTCGAGGCAATGCCCTTGCTAAGCAGGAATTGACGCAGTTCGCCACTCATAAAGGAGGACCCCCCTATCACTGTGTATGCGGGCCTTCATCGACAGGGAAAGTAGTTATTTGGGTGAGAGGACGGGCTTTGTCGGCGTAGTTGGGGACCCACTGAGCGTAAGAGAAGAACCCGAGGGGTGGACAGGAAGAGAACAGCGCCTTACTATTTCAGGGTGTATAAAGCTCTCCATGCTCCCAGAGTCGAGCAGACAGGACGTCTCGTGCCCGTTGATCAACACTATCGTCGTCGCTGTGGAAAGAGTGCGGGGTCAAGACTGGTCCAGGGTCACAGATGCCAACTGTGGCAGGAGTTCAGAATCATCATCAGGCGGTGTGTGGTCACCTGCGCTGTGGCGCCCACTGGTTGCACATGGCTGAGGGTGGACAAAATGGCAGCACCCCCACACGTGGCGTCGGCAGAGCAAGATGGTGGTGCCCGGAGGCCCCATGTGGTGCTGGAGGAGGAAGATGGTGATGTTCGTGGGCCGCATGGGACCCGTGGACAGGGTTGGAGCGGCGATCCACTTGCAGCCCAGGACCGCAGCGACCACCCGGGCCTGGCAGACCGCCATGAAATGGCCCTTTTTGCCGCACCCCTTGCACGTTGGCGAACGGGCTGGGCAGCGCTGTCGGGGGTGTTTCGCCTGCCCGTAGAAATAACAATGGGGCCCAGCGGGGTTGCTGGGGTGTCTCGCAGCGCAGGCCTGAGGCGATTCAGAGGCCGTTGAGGGGGATTCCACGCTGCCTGGGGGGGGCCGGCGCGCGGTCGGGGGCATAGGCACGGGCATTTCGGGAGGCAACGTCCAGCAAGTCGGCGAGGGCCCATGCCTCCTTGAGGCTCAGAGTTTCTTTCTCAAGCAGTCTCTGGCGGATCAATAGTTCTGTATGTTCGTTAGCCGAAACTTGTAGGCAGCTGCAGTTCCTCCCTAGCACAAGAAGCGCATGATAGAACTCGTCTCATGACTCACCAGGGCTCTGCCGTCTCGTTGCCAGTAGATGCCGGGCGTAGACTTGGTTGACTGGGCGGATATAATGTCCTTTGAGTAGTTCCATTGCGGAATCGTAGTCAGTAGCGTCTGCGATGAGCGGGCCCACTCTCGAGTGCAAGATCTGCAGTTTCTGCTCCCTCGTAGGTATGCTTTCTGCCATGCCGATGTAGCCGGTGAAACATGCTAACCAGTGCTTAAAGGTTGCTGCTGCGTTATCCGCGTGGGGGCTGAGTTATAGACACTCGGGCTTGATGCGGAGCTCCATCCTTTAAAATCTTGTCTATTAAATTGATGCACTATCAATGACCACAGAGGTGAGGTTGTAGTCCGAACTGAAGGCTTTAATAGACAAGATATTTCCCCCAGCAGCTCAGGTATAGAAAGGAAGCTGTGGGGGATACACAGGCTCTTATACCCTGCCTTACTGGGCAGAGCTACCTTACAAGTCTAACCAATGGGTGACTAGTGTTACATACCATCGGGCCAATGAGCAGCGAGCCTTCTGTCGCGGCATTGCTAGGTACCGTAGTACCTCTAGTCATACCACCGCACCTAGTTTTTGACTCTTAAGACTGAGCTCAATCAACTTTGCAATGGACAGTAAGAAATATGAAGCCTGCCTACTTAATAACTATGTCAGTTATGGAGCAAAGAAATCATACTTGGATGAAAGAGCTAACCTTGATTGCATCCATGCCTGCCAAATCAGTCAGTAGGGCTCTGACCTTTGAAGTGAGGGTTATAGAACATAGAACAGTACAGCACAGAACAGGCCCTCCGGCCCTCGATGTTGTGCCGAGCAATGATCACCCTACTCAAACCCACGTATCCACCCTATACCCGTAACCCAACAACCCCCCCCTTAACCTTACTTTTTAGGACACTACGGGCAATTTAGCATGGCCAATCCACCTAACCCGCACATCTTTGGACTGTGGGAGGAAACCGGAGCACCCGGAGGAAACCCACGCACACACGGGGAGGACGTGCAGACTCCGCACAGACAGTGACCCAGCCGGGAATCGAACCTGGGACCCTGGAGCTGTGAAGCATTTATGCTAACCACCATGCTACCATGCTGCCCAAGTACTACACTAAGTGCAGTCTTGAAGGAGTTTTGCACAAACATTAAATTGGGGTTCTGTGTTCAGGTAGATGTTCAGTATCCCATGGCACCTCTTTAAAAGAGGTAGAGTATTCTCTCATTGTGCTGGCCAACATTCCTCCCTCAACCATGTTGCTGTCATGTTTGCCTACATAATTAATTGTGTATGAAGCATTGCTGAGCCATGCGGAGGGAGGCATAGTATTGGTTAAAGAAACAATCAAATTAAGCCAAAAGGTTCAACTGAGGACCATACTGCCGTAAGTCTGCTAGCAACCCCAGTCAGAGCAAGATACAAGAGCAGATATGTAGGTGAATTGCTGAGAAATGCAGAAACAAAAGAAAATAGGCAGTTATAACTACCATAATATTAATCAGGATAATTTCAATGGGAAAGACTTTTTAGCTAATATGTCAATCCCAATAAAATAGTTGTGTGGAATTAAGTTGGGCAGGTGGAAATATCAGTAAGAACTCATTTTGGTCATAGTGATCATAATGCAGTTAGATTAAGGATATAGAGTGACCAAAAGCAACAGTTCTAAATGGCATTTAAGGAGGAAGGAGATAATTAAGTTTGAGTGACATCCATGTGGCACAGTGGTTAGCACTGTTGCCTCAGTGCTGAGGACCTGGGTTCAATCCCGGCCCCAAGTCACTGTCCGTGTGGAGTTTGTCCATTCTCCTTGTGTCAGCATGGGTCTCACGCCTACAACCCAAAAGATGTGTGGGGGTAGGTGGATTGGCAATGCTAAATATGTCTTCTTAATTGAAAAAAAAATTGGATATTCTAAATTTATTTTAAAGAAAGTTTGAGAGAGTTATGCTCTGTGAAGTCAAATGGCAACGATAATCTCTGGTAGAGTGTAAGTGCTACCATGACAAGCCCATCAACAAGATTAGAAGTACTCAACTCGGTGATAGATTTAATAATCCAATACACCAGAATGCCCACGGGACTTTGGTTACTCAACAGTGACTTAGCCAACTTGTACCTTAAATGTGGGCCTCAAGTGATATATCAGCACTGGAGGGCCACTGTGTGATTCTCCAAACTGGACAAGCAGCAGAAATATATTGTGCCATTTGAGCTGGTTCAGCTCCAGCAATATTCCTCCTTTCCCACCAATCCCAATAAATATTCCAACTTCAACAAAGCTCTTTATTTCGGCTTGGCTCAGTGTGGTGTGTCTCTCTATAGGGAGACTGCACTCCATATCAGACAAACAGAAACAGTACTGGTGTGGATTTCTGTTACAAAACGTTTGTGAAATGATAACAGACACATTGTTCAGCTTACTCTTTGTTATTGGCATTACAGAAAGAAAAATGAACATTAGATGGTAGCCAATACCAAAACTAAGTCTGCTAATCACCTGCTAATGCTCGCATTCTAAGCATTGTTTGGCATCTTTGAATTTGTCTATATATATGTTTCTGGAACAAACCTCTTCATTCACCCAAGGAAGGAGCAGTGCTCCAAAAGCTCGTGTTTGAAACAAACAGTTGGACTTTAACCTGGTGTTGTAAGACTTTGCAATATTAAGAAGTAGGGGGAATTTCAACTTTCATATAGATTGTGATAAACAGACTAGGACATGTTAGAAAAGTAGTGAATTTATTTTGTATATTCAAGATAGTCATCAATATACATCAACCAACAAAGGCATGTCATATTAGATTTAATGAGAAATGAGCCAGTTTTAGCTCACAACCTAATGGTGCAACAACGTTTTTCTTATAATGATCACAACTGTAGTTCAGTGTACTGTTTGATAGGTAAAAAGATTTTAGATTCAGGAAAGGTAGATTGATTTCAAAGCGATGAGAAACAGACTGTCCACAGTAAACTGGGTCTTTCTGTTAATGTGGAAAAAAGGCAGAGGACAGTGGGCGGTGTTCAAAAAAGAATTTAATGCAATACAGAACCAGTGATACAAACGCCTAAGGTGCAAGAGTTTTACTCTTCAAAAATAGAGACATGGGACAACTAAACAAGTTTAAAGGTAAAAGAAAACGCATTAAAAATGTTTAAAAATAGCACAAATCCTGGCACATGGGAGAGTTAACAAAGAACGACATGACAAAAGAAACTGCGAAGGAAAATCAAAACCAACAAAATAGTTTTACAATTATATTCAGGAATCGAGTGTAATTAGAAGCCTCATTGCTCTTCGAAAACAGTGATATTGCCACTGAAAATAAGGAAATGGTGAACATAATTACTTTGTCAGTATTTACAGTAGGTAAAAAGAGATCAGCCTGCTGGATATACCAAGGAAACTGATATTGAATCAGGGACTGATATTCATCGAAACAAAATAATAGTAATGAATGAAATAATGGCATCAAAAACTGATTCATACCTAGGACTAGATAGTTTCCTTACCCAAGGATATAAAGAAAGTAAGTGAATACATTACAGATGTCATTATTATTATATTCCAAAGTTTTCTTAATTCATAAGATTTAAATTGGAAAATGGTACATGTCTCTCCACTAGTTAAGAAAGTGAGACCAGGAAATTATTTTTGGGATAATAACGGAACGCAGGTCCAACAGCATCATTGGGACAAAAAACATTTTGAGTCAACATTTTGAGACCGTAGGACTCCTATTCAGAGCTCTGAAAAGTCATCCGGATTCAAAACATTGTAAAGGAATCTTCCAGACCGGCTGAGATATTCCAGCGTTTTCCGTTCTTGTTTCGGATTCCAGCAGCCACGGTATTTTGCTTTTATTTTCGCATTCTTGGGATATCCAGCAGGCTGACTCTCCCCTTATTGTAAATACTGACACAAAGCAAATTCAACATATATATCATTTTTAAAGAGGTGAACCATGTCTGTGTGGGTCTCACCCACACAACCCAAAAGGATGTGCAGGGTAGGTGAATTGACCATGCTAAATTGTCCCTTAATTGGAAGAAAGGAATTGGGTATTCTAAATTTATTTAATCATTTTTTTTAAAGAGGTGACTATAGTATAGCTGGTTTAGCTCATTGGCTAGAAGGCTGGTTTGTAATGCAGAACAAGGCCAGCAGAGCGGGTTGAATTCCCATACCAGCTTACCCAAACAGGTGCCGGAATGTGGTGACTAGGGGCTTTTCACAGTAACTTCATGTTTGTGACAATAAAAGATTATCATTATAAGGGGAAATGCCTATGGATATTATTTATATGGACTTCCAAAAGGCATTTAATAAAAGTCTCTCATAAGAGACTATTAGTTAAGGTTGAAGGCAAATTATTGACCTGGTTAGGAAATAGACCGTACAGCCAGTGACAGACAGAAAGAATACTGGAAAAGCACCCATTATTTATATTGGGGCCTCAATTATTCACTGTAATGGCTTAGATGATGGAATAGAAAATCATATGTCCAGACTTCTAGATGATGCAAAGATAAGCAACATTGTAAACAGTGTAAATAGAAACATGAAATTAAAAAACAATATTAATAACGTATGTGAAAGCAAAGACCACACATAAGAAAAGGAGAATATGTATCCCACTCAGCCCATCGAGCCTGCTCCACTATTCAGTGACATATTTCCCATAACCCTTAACTTTCTTGTTGATAATCTGTTTTACTCAGCCTTGCATATAGCCAATGGCCCACTGCTCTCTGTACAAGAGAATTCCAAAGACTAATGAGACGGAATTCCTCCTCATCTCGATCTTAAATAGGAGATCCGTCGCTTTGAAACTGTTCCCCCTAGTTCTAGATTTCCGACAAGAGGAGACATTTTCCCTGCATCTACTCTGCCATGCTCCCTCAAAATCTTATCTGCCCGGCCAAGCCCCCTTAGAAGCTTACACATTTTAAGAAAATTTCCTAGGATGCAGGCTCTTGGATCCAGGGGACTGGAGCCTTTAGTCCCAATAGGTTTCCTAGTATATGTTTTCTAGTGCTCATGATTGTTTTAAGTTCCTCCCGTCCTTTTGCCTCTTGATTTTCTGCTATTCTTAGGATGCTTTTTGTGTCTTCCTCTGTGTATAGATACAAAATACTTGTTCAAACTTTGTCATTTCCTGTTTCCCATTATTATTTGCCCAGTCTTGCCCTCTATGGGACCATGCTTACTTTCGCTACTTTTTATATTCTTATAGAATCTTTTGCTGTCATTTTTATATTTCTTGCTACTTTATTAATGTTCTAATTTCTCCTTCATACCTTTGTAATTCCCTTTATTTAAGTTAAGACCCTAGTTTCAGACGTTATGATCACACTTCTCGAGGATCCTTTACTATGAGGTCATCAAATAGAATAGAATCCCTACAGTTCAGAAGGGGGCCATTTGGCCCATTGAGTCGGCACTGTCCCTTCGAATGAGACATTGTGAAATCCTACCAACTGTCCTGGCTTGAGACAATTCACACCTCTTTAACCTGTGATTATCCCTATCTCCAGTTGCTCTGTCTGGACCTGTAAAGACTTAATTACCTGCAAAGACACGCATTCAAAGTATAGTCTTGCATCTGTGATATATATATAATTTCTGGAACCCACCTCTACATTCACCTGAGGAAGGAGTAGTGCTCCGAAAGCTAGTGATTCGAAACAAACCTCTTGGACTTTAACCTGGTGTTGTAAGTTTTCTTACTGTGCTCACCCCAGTCCAATGCCGGAATCTCCACATCATGTCTACAATCGTAATTATTCAATTCGACCATCTACTGGTTCCAGTGCGGTTCAGGCGAAGGTCATCCCAACAGAAAAGTCCCTCTTTCCCCAAACTCCCTTCTTCCCCAATACAGGTGCCAATTGCCCCATGAATTGAAATTCATTACTTCCAAACTTTGAATTGCGCATTCAACTCTCTGATCCTATTTATCATTAGAGACAATTACATTTGTGGTTCTGCTTTTTAATTTAGCCCCTAGTTGCTCACATACCCTCAGAAAAACCTCTTCCTTAGTCCTAACTATGTCATTGGTACCTACATGGTCATGGTAACTGGATTCTATCCCTCCCTCTCAACGCTCCAGCCTTGAGATGTCCTTAACCTTGGCACCACACAGGCAACAAAGCCTTTGGAACTCATGCTCTCAGCTGCAGAGAACAATTTATATCCCCCTAACTATACTGTTCCCTACTACAACTGCATTCCTGTTTACTCACCCCCCCCCATTTGAACGGTTTCCGTTGCCACGGTGCCATTGTTGGTTTGCTCATTTTTCCTGCATCCCTGCTCTCATCCACTCAATTTGCAAGGACCTCTCACCTGTTGAGCAAATGCAAGAGCTCCTCCTGAGGAACTGCGAGGGATCCTCCATTGCTACCTTCTAATCACATACCTGCTTCACTCAGTCACACCCACCTGTCCCTGACCACGGACCATAGGGGTGTGGCTGCCTCTTGTAACCTTCCCCCTCCCTCATGCATCAGTGCCTGCAGCTCATACTGGGTGTCCACCAGCTCTCATCTGCTACAGCTGCAACACGTTGCCAGCCTCGTCAGCTTCACTGCATTTTGACTAATTCGTTTTCAAGTTTAGAAATAGCACAGCTGTTAACTGGAGTTATATTAAGCACTTCAACTAAATTTATACTTAGGCCACTAATTTAATAGAATCTGTATCATCTCCCCAAGACTGGTTTAAACTGCTGCTCCTACTATTTTACTACTCGGGTGTTCTGTTCCTTTTCTCCCACACCTCTCCTGAAGGCTCTTGCTGGGAGTGGAGATTCCATTCCTGGCAACTACCTCATGGTACCTGCTGCCAGTGACTATTTACAATAGGGGGAGAGTTTAGAGGGATAAAAAAAACTCACAAACCGATCACCTACCTAATTTCTAAAGCTTTGACCAATCACCAGCTCTGGAGCAGTGCTTCCCCTTTTCTCACTGTGACCCCATTTTAAGACTTGAACATTGCTGTGACCTCAAGTACAAGCCCACTGGCTGTTTTGGAACAGGAATCGGATCCCAAAGACGTTCAACCATTCAAATAATCGCAAGGATTTCAAAAGGGGCTTCACAGGTTTTAACACCCGGTTGGAGCTCAGCAATGGACATTGCTGCCTCAGAGATCCCTATAAATCTTTGCCATAATCTGAGCTCCCACACTCTGTGGCAAAGAAAAGATCAGCAGGGTGGCACAGTGGTTAGCACTGCTGCCTCACAGCACCAGGGACCCGGGTTATATTCCAGCCTTGGGTGACTGTGTGGAGTTTGTACTTTCTCCCCTGTATCTGCATGGGTTTCCTCTGGGTCCTCCCACAGTCCAAAGTATGTGCAGGTTGGGTGGATTGGCCACACTAAATTGCCCCTTAGTGCCCAAAGGGTTAGGTGGGATTATTGGCTTAAGGAGATAGGGTGAGGGTGTGGGCCTAGGCAGGGCTCTCTTTTAGAGGGTCAGTGCAGACTCGATGGGCCAAATGGCCTCCTTCTGCACTGTAGGGTTTCAATGAAAGGAATTTCAATGTAGGCAAATGTGGCATCATTCACTTTGAACCCAAAAAAAGGATACTCTCAAAACGATGAGCAGCTGGAAACAGTGAATTCCAAAGAGACTTGGGAGATCCAGGTACAGAGATGATTAAATGTCAGGAACGGGTGACAAAAAAGAAACGGAAAGGCTAATGGAAAGCTGAACTTTATATCCGGAGGTCTTTTTTCAGTTGTACAAAGCTCTAGTTGGACTGCACCTGGAGAACTGGGAACAATTCTGGGCACCTGTCATTAGGAAGGATGCAGTGTTGAATTACCAGAATGATACCTGGACATTGAGAGAGAGATCACATGAACTGGGATTCTCCTACCCATGCGATCTGATTGAAGTTTTCAAGGTGGAGGAAAAAGAATTTCTGCTGACTCCGGGGCCGTAGTCTAAAAATTAAAGCCAGACTGTTCAGGAGTGAAATTGGGCAATACTTCTCCACATAGAAATTTGGAACTTGGTAATTGATGCTCGATCAACTCTTAATTTTAAATCGGAGGTCGGTAGGTTTTTGAGAAGCAGAGGTATTGAGGGACACAAGGCAAATATCTGGAATTAGGTCGAATGTCAGCCACAATCTCACTGAATGGGGCAACTGGTTTGAGATGAGAATGGGCTGCCGTGTTTTACAGTGACTACAATTCAAAACTACTCCACTGGCTGAAACAATGCTTTGGTGCCTCCGAAGGTCACAAAAGGTGGTTTAAAAAAATGCAACTGTCTTTTTCTAAACCTCTGACTTTTCAGGACAATCGGCTGACGATCTTAATTACAAATAAAAAAAACATTGCCTGTGTGCGATCTGACAAAGTTTGCCTTACCTGCAAGTTAGCAAATAGTTTCACCTCGATGGCTAAACATTTTCAAAACAATTCACACATTCCTATCCATTTGTATCTTAGCAAACCGTGGATCGTCACACTTTGTTGTGACAGTTAAACCCATAGGCCTCAGCCACACCTTTGATTTTGACTCTGACCTTGAGTGTTCCATTCCTTTTCTCCCACACCTCTCCTGAAGGCTCTTGCTGGGGTGGAGATTCCATTCCTGGCAACTACCTCAAGGTACCTGCTGCCTGTGACTATTCATCACTGGGCTTCCTCACTGTTCGTTTGCTTTATAGACATGTTGTTCAGTAACTGGAGTTTCTGTCACAACTCCCCCAGGACACATCAAGCCTGCTGCACAGTCAGTGAAAGGGAGGCGCTAGCTTCAAATTCTATTGTTTAAAAGTTACCTACTGATCACAGATGGCATTTCAAATATCGGACCCATAGGTTCTACGGGTGACATGTGCATTCAGTTTACAGCACACTTACCACTCACAAATGAGGATGTAGCATTGACATAACATCATTGCTTACCTCCTCTCTCTTTTGTCATTCTTTCATCAATTGCAAAGTTTCAGCTTAATTAAAACACCGGGATAAAACACTTCATAACAAAAGGAGCAACACAGCAGTTTGGAAAAGGGGTTTGGAATCCTATGCACAGGTGAGCGCTATTCTCTTTCCCAGACGTGTTGCCAATGACAGTACAAACCATCCTCTGTTGGTGTTGAGAACCTCCGGCCTTTGCTCAGGCTGAACCGGCTGTGCTGGAGTTTTAGACGCCTTCTGTGTCCTGTGTGTTTAAAAAGCATCCCCAGTCCTGTCACCGTCAGGTCCTCCCTTCATTGATTGCTGCAAATGGCAGACGAGGAAGGTGCTGACGGGGTCTGTTTCTTTCGCCTCTTGTTCAAGAGGGGGTTACTGGTTTTGTCCAAGTCCTTAATCTTCACCTGGTCGTAGTCGACACGCATCGTGGCAAGTGCACTTGTCATTTCATCCTAAAACCAGAGAGTGGAACACAGCATTACAGCAAACAACTGTCTCTGATGCCGAGGCTTTTGTAAAATGTGTGTTTTACCAGCGGCAATTCCACTTTTTTGTTGAAAGTCACACAAATGGTTTGAAATGACATTGTCTTACACTAACAATGAGTTTGTATAATTGGGTGAATACTGGTGTAAAATAGTTACTTAGAGGTTTGTGCTGGTCCGTTACTACCTAGAATAGATACAGTGCAGAAGGAGGCTATTCGGCCCATCGAGTCTGCACTGACATGCTTAAGCCCTCACTTCCACCCTATCGCCGTAACCCAATAACTCCTCCTAACCTTTTTTGGACACTATTGGCAATTTAGCATGGCCAATCCACCTAACCTGCACATCTTTGGACTGTGGGAGGAAACCAGAGCACCCGGAGGAAATCCACGCAGACACAGGGAGAACGTGCAGACTCCACACAGACAGTGACCCAGCAGGGAATCGAACCTGGGACCCTGGTGCTGTGAAGCCACAATGCTAACCACTGTGCTACCGTGCCGCCCATATTTTTGAACATATTCTCCAGGCCAGGTAGAATTCAGCATGTGTGTCATAACGTTATCTTTACAACAAACGCAAAATATTGTAAATGCTGGAAATGTGAAATTAGAGCAGCAAATGCTGGAAATACTCAGCGGGTCAGGCTGCACCTTGTGGAGCAGAGGGGGTAAGTTTCAGGCTGAAGACCTTTGTCAGAATATTGTGAGGAATATCCAGGACGATGAGATCATTGTCCTGAAACATTACTCTTTCTCCTTCTCCATAGTCACTGCAGTTCTGGCTTGAATTTTGTTACCTATGCTGGATCCCATAGCATCCCTGGTGGTGGCGAACAGATTTGTCGATACAACAACCACAGCTCGTACTTGTGTGAACGCCGAGTGAGAGTGCTGAATTGTCAATGTGTTGAGCCCCTGCAGCGGTGGACAGAGTATTGACTGGCCTGTGGACCCAGTCCCAGGTCATAGAACAGTGTTTCTGTGGAGCTGATCTGGGGGCAGAAGGTGGGGCATCCTCAGCGAAGGTGCTAACCATCCTCAATGATAATCCCATGTCACCAATAGGGTGAATAAAGAGACGATGATAAGTCCATCTTAATTTATTCATCTAGGGAAACATTGACACTCGCCTCCTAACCACGCCACCATCGCAGCATCGAATTGCATGTTAATAATAATAATAATCTTTATTGTCACAAGTAGGTGTACATTAATACTGTAATGAATTTACTGTGAAAATCTCCTATTTGCCACACTCTGGCGTCTGTTCGGGTACACGGAGGGAGAATTTAGAATGTTCAATTCGCCTAACAGCACGTCTTTCGGGACTTGTGGGAGGAAACTGGAGGAAATTATTTAGTCATAAAATCCCTACAGTGCAGGAGGCGGCAATTTGGGCCCATTGATTCGGCACCGACCCTCCGAAAGAGCATCCTAACTAGGCCCACTGCCCCA
The DNA here is from genome assembly GCF_902713615.1 of Scyliorhinus canicula. Classification (NCBI taxonomy): domain Eukaryota; kingdom Metazoa; phylum Chordata; class Chondrichthyes; order Carcharhiniformes; family Scyliorhinidae; genus Scyliorhinus; species Scyliorhinus canicula. The sequence goes on from NC_052156.1 coordinate 85,012,626, forward strand.
CTCTATCCCCTTAACGTGCATATCCTTGGACACTAAGGGACAATTCAGCATGGCCAATCCATCGAACCTGCACATCTTGAACTGTGGAAGGAAACCACGGAAGGAAACTGTGGGCGGCACGGTAGCACAGAGGCTAGCACAGTTGCTTCACAGCTCCAGGTTCAATTCCTTGCTTGGGTCACCGTCTGTACGGCATCTGCATGTTCTCTCCGTGTCTGCGTGGATTTCCTCTGACTACTCTGGTTTCCGCCCCCAGTCCAAAGATGTGCAGGTTAGGTGGATTGGCAATGCTAAATTGCCCTTAGTGTCCAAAAAAGGTTAAGTGGGGTAACTGAGTTACAGAGATAGGGTGGAGGCATGGGCTTAAGGAGGGTGCACATTCTCCCCATGTCTGCGTGGGTTTCACCTCCACAACCCAAAGATGTGCAGGCTAGGTGGATTAGCCACACTAAATTGCCCCTTAATTGTAAAAGATGAATTGAGTACTCTAATTTTTTTTTTTAAAACTTTGTGAAGCGGGTAGGGCGGCATGTGGCGCAGTGGTTAGCACTGGGACTGTGGCGCTAAGGACCCGGGTTCGAATCCCGGCCCTAGGTCACTGTCCGTGTGGAGTTAGCACATTCTCCCAGTGTCTGCGTGGGTTTCACCCCCACAGCCCAAAGATGTGCAGGCTAGGTGGATTGGCCAGGCTAAATTGCCCCTTAAATGGAGAAAAAATAATTGGGTACTCGCAATTTATTTTTTTAAAAACTTTGCGAAGCGGGGTTATTTTTAGATAAACTCAATAGGTCTGGCACCACCTGTGAAGGGAGATGTTGGAAATCTGAAATGAAAACAGATGATGCCAATTGTTGGGATTTTGCAGCATTTTCTCTTTTTACTTCAGATTTCCAGCATCTGCAATATTTTGCTTTTATTTTTAGATGGATCTATTTCAGGAGGCAAGGACATCAGTAATGGATCAGCTGCTGATCTCTGGAGAAACCCCGTTAGAAACAGAGAGACAGGTCTAGAGCCTGCTGCCCATCACGTCTGCTACATCATTCAATACGAACTGGGCTTCAAATCCGGTTTCCCGCCCACCACCCATATCCCTTGCTTCCCCACAAAACCAAAAATCTGTCTTACCCAGACATAAATATATTCAACAATTGGAACATCAACAGCCCGGAGGGGGTAGAGAATTCAAAGATTCACAACCCTTTTGAGTGAAGTATTGCAAAACATCCTTCTCAAGATTCTTCTGTGCTAGCTATCAATCAGGGCAGCACGGTGGCACAGTGGTTAGCACTGCTGACTCACCGGGCTAGGGATCCCGGTTCAGTTCCAACCTTGGGTGACTGTGTGGAGATTGCACGTTCTCCCCGTGTCTGTGTGGGTTTCCTCCGGGTGCTCCGGTTTCCTCCCAGAGACCAAAGATGGGCAGGTTAGGTGGATTAGCCATGCTAAATTGCTACTTAGTGTCCAAAGGTTAGATGGGGTTATGCAATAGGGCGAGGGTGTGCGCCTAGGTACAGTGCTCTTTCTGGGTCGAAAGGTCTCATTCTGCACTGTAGGGATTCTATAAATATAACATCTTTCCCTTCTCCCTCCAAGCTTTGCCATTTCTTCCACTTAATGTTTCTGTGCATTGTTACCCAGTGCCTCAATTTTAAAATTCTCACTGTTGTTTTCAAAGCTCTCCATAGTCTTACCCCTCTCTACCTCTGCCATTTCCTCCAGCCTATACCCTCCCAAGACATCTGGATTACTGCATTTCTGGCTTCTTGAGCATCCTTGGGTGGGATTATGTCCGCTCCCCGCTCCCTCTTCATGGTGGGTTTTGCAGCAGTGGAGGGTTGGCACCAGGTACTTCTGGCCCCGCCACGGTCAATGGGTGTTCCATTGTTCGCACCCTCGGCTGCCAAGGAACCTCCGGTGCCATGAGGGGGGGGATTCGCCAGTGGGACTGAAAGATCCTGGAAAATGCTGCCCTCTGATTTTAATTACTCCACTGTTGGCAGCCAACACCTTGAACTCTGGAATTCCCTCCTCAAATCTCTCCAACTCTCTTTCATCCTTTAAGAAGCTCCTTAAGAAACTGCATCGGTCTTAATATCTCCTCATGTGACCTGCTGTGTGATTTGGCTTCAGAACACTCCTGTGAAGCACCTTGGATTGGTTAACTGGGTTACCAGTGCTGCACGAATGCAAGTTGGTGTTGATCTAATGCAGAGTGACAGGAATGTGGAACCCGCTGCACTTTAAATGAAGTCTCCTAGGCCCAACCATCTTCAGCTGCTTCCTCAATGACCTTCCTTCTATCAGAGTGGCACATTGGCAAGCACTGCTACCTCACAGCACCAGAGACCCGGGTCCAATTCCGACCTTGGGTGACTGTGTGGTGTTTGCACATTCTCCCCGTCAACGTGGGTTTCCTCCGGGTTCTCCCGTTTCCTCCCAGAGTCCAAAGATGTGCAGGTTAGGCAGATTGGCCATGCTAAATTGTCCCTTAGTGTCCAAAGGTTAGGTGGGGTTACGGAGTTAGGGCGGGGAAGTGGGCCTAGGTAGTGTGCTCTTTCAGAGGATTGGTGCAGACTCAATGGGCCGAATGGCCTCCTTCTACACTGTTGGGATTCTATGATTATGTCACAAGTGGGGATGTTCGCTGATAATTGTTCAGCATCATCTGGAAGTTAAAGGCCAGGACAGACAGAGTTGTCATCTCTGGTTTGTTGCCGGTGCCACGTGATAGCGAGGCTAGGAATAGGGAGAGAGTGCAGTTGAACACGTGGCTGCAGGAATGGTGTAGGAGGGAGGGCTTCAGGTATTTGGATAATTGGAGCGCATTCTGGGGAAGGTGGGACCTGTACAAGCAGGACGGGTTGCATCTGAACCAGAGGGGCACCAATATCCTGGGGGGGAGGTTTTCTAGTACTCTTCGGGAGGGTTTAAACTAAGTTGGCAGGGGAATGGGAACCGGATCTGTAGTCCAGCAACTAAGGTAGAAGATAGTCAGGACGCCAAAGCACATAGTGATGCAGTGGGGAAGGTAACAATGACAAAGGAGAGTACTTGCAGGCAAGGAGATGGGTTGAAGTGTGTATACTTTAATGCAAGAAGCATCAGGAATAAGGTGGGTGAACTTAAGGCATGGATCTGTACTTGGGACTACGATGTGGTGGCCATCACAGAAACTTGGATAGAAGAGGGGCAGAAATGGTTGTTGGAGGTCCCTGGTTATAGATGTTTCAACAAGATTAGGGAGGATGGTAAAAGAGGTGGGGGGTGGCATTGTTAATTAGAGATAGTATAACAGCTGCAGAAAGGCAGTTCGAGGGGGATGTGCCTACTGAGGTAATATGGGTTGAAGTTAGAAATAGGAAAGGAGCAGTCACCTTGTTGGGAGTTTTCTATAGGCCCCCCAATAACAGCAGAGATGTGGAGGAACAGATTGGGAAACAGATTTTGGAAAGGTGCAGAAGTCACAGGGTAGTAGTCATGGGCGACTTCAACTTCCCAAACATTGAGTGGAAACTCTTTAGATCAAATAGTTTGGATGGGGTAGTGTTTGTGCAGTGTGTCCAGGAAGCTTTTCTAACACAGTATGTAGATTGTCCGACCAGAGGGGAGGCCATATTGGATTTAGTACTTGGTAATGAACCAGGGCAGGTGATAGATTTGTTAGTGGGGGAGCATTTTGGAGGTAGTGACCACAATTCTGTGACTTTCACTTTAGTAATGGAGAGGGATAGGTGCGAGCAACAGGGCAAGGTTTATAATTGGGGGAAGGGTAAATACAATGCTGTCAGACAAGAATTGAAGTGCAGAAGTTGGGAACATAGGCTGTCAGGGAAGGACACAAGTGAAATGTGGAACTTGTTCAAGGAACAGGTACTGCGTGTCTTTGATATGTATGTCCCTGTCAGGCAGGGAAGAGATGGTCGAGTGAGGGAACCATGGTTGACAAGAGAGGTTGAATGTCTTGTTAAGAGGAAGAAGGAGACTTATGTAAGGCTGAAGAAACAAGGTTCAGACAGGGCGCTGGAGGGATACAAGATAGCCAGGAGGGAACTGAAGAAAGGGATTAGGAGAGCTAAGAGAGGGCATGAAAAATCTTTGGCGGGTAGGATCAAGGAAAACCCCAAGGCCTTTTACACATATGTGAGAAATATGAGAATGACTAGAGCGAGGGTAGGTCCGATTAAGGACAGTAGCGGGAGATTGTGTATTGAGTCTGAAGAGATAGGAGAGGTCTTGAACAAGTATTTTTCTTCAGTATTTACAAACGAGAGGGGCCATATTGTTGGAGAGGACAGCGTGAAGCAGACTGATAAGCTTGAGGAGATACTTGTCAGGAAGGAAGATGTGTTGCGCGTTTTGAAAAACTTGAGGATAGACAAGTCCCCCGGGCCTGACGGGATATATCCAAGGATTCTATGGGAAGCAAGAAATGAAATTGCAGAGCCGTTGGCAATGATCTTTTCGTCCTCGCTGTCAACAGGGGTTGTACCAGAGGATTGGAGAGTGGCGAATGTCGTGCCCCTGTTCAAAAAAGGGAATAGGGATAACCCTGGGAATTACAGGCCAGTTAGTCTTACTTCGGTGGTAGGCAAAGTAATGGAAAGGGTACTGAGGGATAGGATTTCTGAGCATCTGGAAAGGCATTGCTTGATTAGGGATAGTCAGCACGGATTTGTGAGGGGTAGGTCTTGCCTTACAAGTCTTATTGAATTCTTTGAGGAGGTGACCAAGCATGTGGATGAAGGTAAAGCAGTGGATGTAGTGTACATGGATTTTAGTAAGGCATTTGATAAGGTTCCCCATGGTAGGCTTATGCAGAAAGTAAGGAGGCATGGGATAGTGGGAAATTTGGCCAGTTGGATAACAAACTGGCTAACCGATAGAAGACAGAGAGTGGTGGTGGATGGCAAATATTCAGCCTGGAGCCCAGTTATCAGTGGCGTACCGCAGGGATCAGTTCTGGGTCCTCTGCTGTTTGTGATTTTCATTAACGACTTGGATGAGGGAGTTGAAGGGTGGGTCAGTAAATTTGCAGATGATACGAAGATTGGTGGAGTTGTGGATAGTGAGGAGGGCTGTTGTCGGCTTCAAAGAGACATAGATAGAATGCAGAGCTGGGCTGAGAAGTGGCAGATGGAGTTTAACCCTGACAAGTGTGAGGTTGTCCATTTTGGAAGGACAAATCTGAATGCGGAATACAGGGTTAATGGTAGGGTTCTTGGCAATGTGGAGGAGCAGAGAGATCTTGGGGTCTATGTTCATAGTTCTTTGAAAGTTGCCACTCAAGTGGATAGAGCTGTGAAGAAGGCCTATGGTGTGCTAGCGTTCATTAGCAGAGGGATTGAAGTTGAGAGCCGTGAGGTGATGATGCAGCTGTACAAAACCTTAGTAAGGCCAAATTTGGAGTACTGTGTGCAGTTCTGGTCGCCTCATTTTAGGAAGCATGTGGGAGCTTTGGAAAAGGTGCAAAGGAGATTTACCAGGATGTTGCCTGGAATGGAGAGTAGGTCTTACGAGGAAAGGTTGAGGGTGCTAGGCCTTTTCTCATTAGAACGGAGAAGGATGAGGGGCGACTTGATAGAGGTTTATAAGACGATCAGGGGAATAGATAGAGTAGACAGTCAGAGACTTTTTCCCCGGGTGGAACACACCATTACAAGGGGACATAAATTTAAGATAAATGGTGGAAGATATAGAGGGGATGTCAGAGGTAGGTTCTTTACCCAGAGAGTAGTGGGGGCATGGAATGCACTGACTGTGGTAGTAGTTGAGTCGGAAAAGTTAGGGACCTTCAAGCGGCTATTGGATAGGTACTTGGATTAGGGTAGAATAATGGAGTGTAGGTTAACTTCTTAAGGGCAGCACGGTAGCATTGTGGAAAGCACAATTGCTTCACAGCTCCAGGGTCCCAAGTTCGATTTCGACTTGGGTCACTGTCTGTGTGGAGTCTGCACATCCTCCCCGTGACTGCGTGGGTTTCCTCCGGGTACTCCGGTTTCCTCCCACAGTCCAAAGATGTGCAGGTTGGGTGGATTGGCCATGAAAAATTGTCCAAAATTCTATGATTAACCTAGGACAAAAGTTCGGCGCAACATCGTGGGCCGAAGGGCCTGTTCTGTGCTGTATTTCTCTATCTCTATCTCTATCATTCACGACTTAGAATCATAGAATTTACAGTGCAGAAGGAGGCAATTCGGCCCATCGAGTCCGCACCGGCTCTTGGAAAGAGCACCCTACCCAAGCCCACAACTCCACCCCATCCCCATCACCCAGCAACCCCACCCAACACGAAGGGCAATTTTGGACACTAAGGACAATTTAGCATGACCAATCCACCTAACCCGCACATCTTTCGGGACTTGTGGGAGGAAACCGGAGCACCCGGAGGAAACCCACGCAGACACGGGGAGAACGTGCAGACTCCACAGACAGTGACCCAAGCCGGGAATCGAACATGGGACTCTGGATCTGTTCTAACCACAATGCTACCGTGCTGCCCATAGAACATAGAAAAATACAGCACAGAACAGGCCCTTTGGCCCACGATGTTGTGCCGAACCTTTGTCCTAGATTAATCATAGAATTTACAGTGCAGAAGGAGGCCACTCAGCCCATCGAGTCTGCACCGGCTCTTGGAAAGAGCACCCTACCCGAGGTCAACACCTCCACCCTATCCCCATAATCCAGTAACCCCACCCAACACTAAGGGCAATTTTGGACACTAAGGGCAATTTATCATGGCCAATCCACCTACCCTGCACATCTTTGGACTGTGGGAGGAAACCGGAGCACCCGGAGGAAACCCACGCACACACGGGGAGGATGTGCAGACTCCCCACAGACAGTGACCCAAGCCAGGAATCGAACCTGGGACCCTGGAGCTGTGAAGAAATTGTGCTATCCACAATGCTACCGTGCTGCCCTTAAGAACAAATTACTTGTCAGATATTGAATTAACAACACATTTCAGAACATGTTTGATGTATACACAATGCAGAGCATGTTTGATGCATACATGAGGTGGAACGGAGTACAGGTTGGAAAGAGGAATTTGAGTGGGAGGGAGGGGGGGTGGAATTGTATGGACTACAATCTCCAGTTTAGACTAATGCTGCCGATACTGGAGATCTGAAATAAAAGCAAAAAGTGCTGGAAAGTCAGGTCCGGCAGCACAGGTAGAGAGAGTTAATGTTTCATGTTGAATATGACTCTTCTTCAGAACCCGAGGGTAGAAATATGATGGGTTCTACGTTGGAAAAGGTGGAGTGAGGGAGAGGGAGAGGACAGGGGCAATTCAATGACAAAGATGCCATAGACCTAGAGGCAAAGGGTGTGGTAATAGTGATAATAAAGTAACAAAGCATGGATCCAGAGTGAGTGTTGATAGCAAAATAATGAACAGTTCTGTCCAAAAGCCAAAACATAAAAAATAAGACTCAAATCAGCACATGGCAAAAAATAGCATCAAAATGGAGGACAGGGTTGAAGTCCAGAAAGCTGCGGAGTGCCTAATCGGAAGAGGAGAATGTTGTTCCTCAAGCTTGTGTTGAGTTTCCTGCAGCAGGCCAAGGATGGAACGGTGAATATGAAAGCAAGGTAGCAAATTAAAGTGGCAGGAACCGGAAAATCGGGTTCATACTTGTGGACCGAGCAGAGATGCTCCACAAAGCCGTCACCCCTATGTGCTTTGTCTCCCCTATGTTGAGGAGACTGGAGACTGCACTGTGTGTTGGAAATATACTATAATAAATTGAAAGAAGCACAAGTAAATTACTGCTTCCCCTAGAAGGAGTATTTGGAGCCTTGAACAGTGAGGCAAGAGGAGGTAAAAGGGCAATTGACCCTTCAACCCACAAATACATGTAATTAAGCTCAACTGTCATGTTTCTAAAGTTTGTCTGCCTGAAGTTCACACTAGGATGGCACAGCGGCACAGAGGATAGCACTGCTGCCTCATTCAGCCAGGGACCTGGGTTCAATTCCGGCCTTGGGTGACTGTTTCTGGAGCTTACACATTCTCCCTGTGTCTGTGTGGGTTTCCTCTGGATGCTTCAAAGATTAGGTGGATTGGCCACACTAAATTGCCCCTTAGTGTCCAAGAAAGTTAAGAAGGGTTGTGGGGATGAGGAACTGGGCCTAGTTTGGATGCTCTTTTGGAGGGTCAGTGCAGACTCATGGGTTAAAAGGATTCCTTCTGCACTGTAGGGATTCTATGGTTCTCTGGGCGGAATTCTCCGCAGGGGGCCGAATTCGTGAATGCCGTCGTGAACTCGGCCGAGGTTCACGACGGCCTCGGAGCCCGCCCCCCGCACCTAATTCACCCCCACCCGGGGGGCGAGGAGCGGGCCTCCGTCTTTCTCGGCAGCGACCTCGTCGCGCCGTGAATGACGCGCTTCCGGCGCATTTGTGAAGTCATCCGCGCATGCATGGTTTGCCAGTTCCAACCCGCGCATGCTCGGATGACTTCATCGCACAGACGGCACGAACCTGCGCATGCGCGGTGGCCGTCTTTCTCCTCAGCCGCCCGGCAAGACGTGGCAGCTTGATCTTGCCGGGCGGCGGAGGGGAAAGAGTGCGTCCGTTTTGGACACTGGCCCGATGATCGGTGGGCACCAATCGCGGGCCTGTCCCCTACCGAGCACAGTCGTGGTGCTCCCGTCCCAATCGGGCCCCTAGATGCTCCAAACGGGCTTCTGGCGCCCGTTTCACGATGGCAGCGACAAGGTGTGTTTGCCGCCGTCGTGAAACGGGCGTGAAGGGCTGGCCGCTAGGAGAATTTTCCGAGCCGGGGGGGGGGCCGTGAGAATCGCGGGGGGAGCCAGGAGGGCGTAAAAAATGTCGGGGGGCCCTCCCGCGATTCTCCCAGGCCGCGTGGGGAGCGGAGAATTCCGCCCTATGTTTTTTACATGCCTGTGCTGTTTCAAATCTCAGATTGACATTATTTCACTACAGAGTAAACTGAGGTCAGCTGCTTCTGATCCAAAAGGATTGAAGCAGATAGTGTTGACACATTTCAGGTCGCCTGAGCCACTCAAGGACCAAGCATAGAGAAGAGTTGCACCTAATGGGCTCGTTGATGGGCACAGTCACGTATTCCACTGACAACAAGAATGGACAAATATAGCACATTTTAAATTGAAAATGTCAGAAGGTGTCTCATAAAGAATAAAAATTATGTTATGCCAAAGGAGGATGCATTGAGAAAATGACCAAAAACGTGGTCAGAGATCAGCCTTCTGAAGGTTTCTACGGGAGAAGAATGAGATGGAGAGCCAGAGGGATTTATGGAAGGGAATTCTATAGAATGGGGCCCAGTCAACTGAAGGATCCACAATCAATAGGGACAGGACAGGGAGACAGACTTAGTTCAAAGGATGATGGTGTTGTTGGAAGCTGATCATCTCAGTTTCAAGACATCATGGTAGTGCCCTAGGCCCAACCATCTTCAGCTGCTTCGTCAATGACCTCCCTTCATCATAAGGTCAGAAGCTGGGACGATGATGATGTTCAGCACCATTCGCAACTCCTCAGATAACTGAGTCCGTGTCCAAATGCAGCAAGATCTGGACAATTAATAAGTAACATTCACACTATACAAGTGCCAGGCGCTGACCATCTCCAACAAGAGAGAATCTAACCATTGCCCTTTGAGATTCAATGGCATTACCATTGCTGGATCCCCACTATCAACACCCTCAGGGGTTATGATTGATTTGAAACTTTGGCAAGCGGTGCTATATAAATGCAGGATCATTCGTTCTCTTCCTATCCATGCTCTTTATAACAATGCACACATTTGTTGTTCATTCTACTCCATGTTGCTGTGTTTGATAATATAAGAATGGGAACACACTAACCTTCACCTCCTCCCACATATCTTTCTCTTCTTGGAGGACTCGACTTGTATGCAGTGGAGTCTGAGGAACCACCATCGATTGCTGAAAGTACAAAGGACGACCTTTCCATAAGTTGCTCTGGAACAAACTTTTTTTTTGTGCAACATTCCCCTCAAATATTACCGTTAATTTATTAAAACCTGTTTGGGAAGCAGGAACACCTTGGCCAGGGCACCAGGTCCTGATTGCACCTGGACAGGACATCTGGTGAGGACAGGATCAGTGTCGGACATGGTCCTCCATTGCCGACGCTCTCTCCTGGTCTAAAAGCTTGCTGGAATTTTCAACTTACACTGGCAGACACAGGAAAATGACCAGCCTGAATTGGACTAGTAAAACTTTAGAAGCCAGGGGAAAACTGTGGATAGTGGAATGCATTTTCTACACTTAACATTTAATATACATGTCCTGCTCCAAGCATGCTACAGTCTCTCTTCTGTATCCACCTCTAATGCATAGTCATATCTTGAGAGAGTAAAAGGATACACACGCGCACCCACACACACACATGCGCACCCACACACTGCACGCACTCCTTTTTAATCGGACAGTTCTATTGCTCTCAGATACACCAGTACAGTTTAATGGGATTAATACCATACTCTACAGAGAACATAGAACATTATAGCGCAGTACAGGCCCTTCGGCCCTCGATGTTGCGCAGACCAAATAATAGTTCAAATAATCTCCTGCAAAAAACACAGAGTATGGTATTAACCCCATTAAGGTTTACTGGTGATGTCAAAAACAAAAGGCTGGAGATTGCCGAGACCTACATTAATCCAGGGATTGTTCATAAACTCCGTGATCGTCATTCGCTCTGTGGGATCGGTCTTAAGCACCTTTCGGATCAGGTCTTTCGCTGCACAGAAAGGAAATTTAACAGTTTAACAAGAAGTGGCTGTCTCAATACACCAATTCAAACCGTCAAAAACATGAAGGACAAACACGACTCCCAAACTCCAGCGACTGAATGGAGGTCGGAGGGCAGCCAGTATCACGTTTCAGGAAGGCTGAGAGACTGTAGGCGCTCCTACATAACACTTCACAGTGTTAATCTCTGGATAGTTACTGGAGCAGTAATACAGAGGTCTGGAAAAATACTCCAGAGAACGGACGTTCAAATCCCACCATGCCAACTTGAGAATGGGAATGTGACTTTTAACATCGGTGAATAAACAAATGCTGGGAGCAGTAAAAGTGATCATGAAGCTGTCAAAGATTATCAGAGAAGTACAACTAGATCATTCAGATGTCCTTCCAGTCAGGGAACCTACCAAGGCTGTGACAGCAATGTGGTTTCTCTCCAGTGTGCTCTGGAGTGATTCAGCAACTTGTATCGAAGCGCTTCCAGGTGTTGAAGGGGGCGCACCAACAACAGGGCAACTAAGAGCAATAGATGCTGGCCTTGCCAGCTTGAAATTGAATCTTAAAATGGGGGGGGGGGGGGACTCAGATGACTTACCCTGGTGTAAGGAACACAAGCACTGCCGATTTGTTCTGTGCCGTTTCACACTGAAGACAATTTGCCATTGAGGAACCTAACTGGTGATTTTTAAATCTGAAGAAGTGTGCTGTAGACTGGAAGGAAGCCATGTTTGATCAGGTCATTTCCATTCCAAACTGCACCAACTTAATCACATTCGTTGGAACCTTGGAATAAATTAATTGTACAGCCAAGAGCTGAACGTTGTTTTGCACAGAGTAGCTGGCTACTTCAACTGTCTGCTTAATCATAATTCTCATTGTTTGCCATTCAGATTTATTCAGACAATATTAGCACAGTGGCCAAAAAGGGGGCGTTTTGTACTGTCGTCACAGCACTCACCAAGATTGGCAACGAACCATGTAACTTGGTAAACTTTGCCTGCTTCTAATTGAAAAAAAGAACTAAACATTCAAAAACTGACCTAGTGGTTTGCTCAACGAGATATTGCATTGTGTGTTCTCTCCAGACTGTCCCCTTCAAACACTTCCAGGATAGATACAGCACGTGGTTAGATACAGAGTAAAGCTCCCTCTACACTGTCCCCATCAAACACTCCCAGGACAGGTACAGGACGGGGTTAGATACAGAGTAAAGCTCCCTCTACACTGTCCCCATCAAACACTCCCAGGACAGATACAGACGTGGTTAGATACAGAGTAAAGCTCCCTCTACACTGTCCCCATCAAACACTCCCAGGACAGGTACAGGACGGGGTTAGATACAGAGTAAAGCTCCCTCTACACTGTCCCCATCAAACACTTCCAGGGCAGGTACAGCACGTGGTTAGATACAGAGTAAAGCTCCCTCTACACTGTCCCCATTAAACACTCTCAGAACTGGAAGAACACGTTGTTAGATAAAGAGTAAACCTCCCTCTACCCTGTCCCCATCAAACTATTCAATCACAAGTACAGCAGAATGTTAGTTAAAGAGTTAAAGCTCCTTCTACACTGTCCCCTCCAAACACTCCCAGGACAGGTACAATGCGGGCTTAGATACAGAGTAAAAGGTCTTTTACACTGTCCCCTCCAAACACTCCCAGGACAGGTACAATGCGGGCTTAGATACAGAGTAAAACTTCTTTTACACTGTCCCCTCCAAACACACCCAGGACAGGTACAGCACAGGGTTAGATACAGAGTAAAGCTCCCTCTACAACGTCCCCATCAAACACTCCCAGGACAGGTACATCACTGCCTGGGTTGTGGAGGAGGTAGAGGCCCAAAACGCACTTAAAAAGGACCTGGGATTTGCATTTGAAGTGGTGTAACCCCCAAGACTACGGACCGGGTGAGATTAGAATGGGTGGTCAGTTTTTATTTTTAGACTGGCACAGACATGATGGGCTGAATGGCCTCTTTCTGCGCCATATATTTTCTGTGGTTCTAGAGTACAGCCCATGTCAGACACTGGGTATTGTATGGAGTTTTATTCTGCATCAAACTCACATGAATAGGAAATTAACTTGTACTTGGATGTCATTAATCTCTTCCTACATAGCCTCTGAATCCTGCAATCACTTAACAGAAAGTATTGACTGTCGGATTATTATAGAAAATGACTTTACCATATCTCCAACTGTGAAATATTAATGGAGGAGTGTCTTTATATATGGACCTGCTGGTTCATTTTATTTGTTCTTAATGGATCTCATTTATATTCAGTGAATTATGTATTAAGTGGACTCTCAAACGCTGGCAAGAAATTATGGCTTTGATGAGGACAAATTTGCCAAATATTACTCAAATGGGAAAAAGCATGAACAAACATTGAACAGAACATTTGTTACAGATTACATTGAAAACCTGCTAGAATGAACCCGACTCAGCACCAGCAGGTCTACAGTAAACAGGTAATACAATATGGAGACAATGGGCTTCACATTCTGTGTATCCAGTTACCTTCCTCGGAGACGTCTGACCATTCTGGGTTTGGAAACTCATACTGGCCCATTCGAATCCTCTTCTTCATCCCGGGAGAAATGGCCAAGCCGTGATTGGAGTAGAACGGAGGATACCCACACAGCCTGTGGGCACAGGTATGTTGTTTAGCTTGCAAATTGTTCTGTTTCCCCAAGTAACTACCCATCTCTTCTCAAGGACCTTACTGGGGAACAGGTTCACAGATACTGACAACCCTCCAGTACCTCACCCAAAAGGCTAATTTTTGTGTGTGCGCACAAAGAAAGCAGCCCAATAAGCTATTTGTGACAGAAATCTTATAGATTCATAGCTGCCCTAGAGTGCAGAGAGAGGCCATTCAGCCCACTGAGTCTGCACCAACCCCCTGAAAGAGCAACCTACCTAGGCCCATGCCCCCTCCCCATAAACCCACCAAATCTTTTGGACACTAAGGGGCAATTTAGCACGGCCAATCCACCTAACCTGCACATCTTTGGACTGTGGAAACGGAGGAAACCCACACAGATACAGGGAGAATGTACAAACTCCACACAGACAATCACCCAATTTGAACCCCGGTCCCTGGCTCTGTGAGACAGCAATGCTAACCACTGTGCCGCCCCTTAATCAAGCCGAATCCTGTGTTCACTTTTCACACATTTCCAGCAGAAATCAAAAAATGGCAATCAGAAGCCGAAGGGTTTTGGAGGGCTGGGGGTTGGTGTTTGTTCCTCGCTAAGTATTTTTCTGCTCCTTTACCATTAATCATAGAAATTAGGTGCTTCAGGGTTGGAAACGTTGACCCTCTCGTTCAGGGTTGCCCAACATTTATGCCGGGGGGGGGGGGGGGGGGGGGGGGGGGGGGGGGGAGCACATTCACATATTTTTGTCCCTCAAGGGGCCAACAAACACATTTTGGAAAGATCAGGTTTGGCACAACATTGAACATGAATTTCAAAATAAAGTTGAGGCATGAAACAAAGAAACAACTTGCTGAGCAACAAGAAAGCAATGTCAAAACAATAAAAAGATCATTAAAAAAAAATAATCACAATGAGAGTGCCAGGGTCATAGTGTATATCTGGCTCCCAGTCTCAGGGTGAACACTCACTTACCATCACCCACTACGTCATTGGATATGTGCTGGTTTGAAGGGGGAAAAGGTGAATGAGAGCCTTCAGGCACACTCATTACGGCCCCCAACCCGCTCTCCAACACCCACCCACATCCCGCTCTCTCACACCCCCCACGGCCGCTCTCTCACACCCACCCACATCCCGCTCTCTCACCCCCCCCACGCCCGCTCTCTCACACCCACCGACAGCCCGCTCTCTCACACCCCCCCCACCCCCGCTCTCTCACACCCCCAACAGCCCCGCTCTCTCACCCCCCCCCACGCCCGCTCTCTCACACCCACCCCATCCCGCTCTCCCACCCCCCGCCCGCTCTCTCACACCCCCCCACATCCCGCTCTCTCACACCCCCCCAACCCGCTCTCCAACACCCACCCACATCCCGCTCTCTCACACCCCCCCACGGCCGCTCTCTCACACCCACCCACATCCCGCTCTCTCACCCCCCCACGCCGCTCTCTCACACCCACCCACATCCCGCTCTCTCACCCCCCCCACATCCCGCTCTCTCACACCAACCCACATCACGCTCTCTCACCCACCCCCCCCCACGCCCGCTCTCTCACAC